>NW_009703026.1:11164-18118 GCF_000703405.1 Apaloderma vittatum | reverse complement strand
TATATATATATATATATATACACATATATGATTTTACATCTCAGGCAAAGCAACTTTCACGTTCCTATCCTGCTGTAACCACAGACAGCATTACCTCAGGACATACACTTAAAAATTTCAACTCAGAGAACAAACATGAATACCACAGATGACATCATACCTTCTAAAACTAGAGCAATCCATGGAGTAACAGGAGATGAAGGGAAAAAAAGAAGAGTCTGCAATAACAAGAAAGAACTGGGAAGGGCAGTCTTCAAGAGGATGATGGAGCACGATATGAGGTAGCTGAAAATTGCAGAGCTGGGCCTCATGGGAGCAAGAATGTTGGAGCAGGAGCAGAGATAGCCTGATGAGCACGGGAAGTGGTTTGAGGACAATGAATGATGTGACTGAGAAGTGACAGAGCATGATATGTACGTGTCTCACACCTCCAGCAGTGCTTACTGAGCTGGCTGGACTTTTTCCTACACGTGAGATCCTTCTGTGGTTCTCACCACAGAGGTGAACCAGGCTGATGCTTGCTAACCCCACATTACACATGTATCCTCCCACATAGCCCAGGCAGAGCAGATGTCCCCAAACACCAATGATGTGAATCCTCTAAAACATCAGTGAGGTCATATGTTAGTCAATCTGTGGGCCCTGTAGAACCGTGGAGAGAAATGAGCACTTCCAAAGTGTGCTTCATTCTCTCCTGAGAGGTGTCAAAATAAGTCGGGTGTCCTTCTGTCAATCGAAAGGGTCAGTCTCTTCTCCCAAGTAACAAGTGCTAGGATGAGAGAAAATGGGCTCAGTTGCACCAGGGTAGGTTTAGATTGTATATTAGGAAAATTTTTTTTACTGAAAGAGTAGTAAGGCATTGGAACAGGCTGCTCAGGGGAAATGGTGGAGTCACCGTCCCTGGAGGCCTGCAAAAACCATGCACACATGGAACTTTGGGATATGTTTTAGTGGTCATGGCAGTGTTGGGTTGACGGTGGGACTCGATGACCTTACAGGTCTTTTCCAACCTTAATAATTCTATGATTCCATGTTTCTAAAGCCTGCTGATGAAGAAGAGTTAGATCAGACCATTGGCTTGAGGGTCTTGACTAAGTGAGATGAATCTGGGCTCGTGTGTTTGCGATAGGAAGATGTTTTTCTGCATTTGTTTGTTAAAAAAAAAAAATTAAAGAAATAAACTGTACTTATATCTGCCATGTGCTGCATGGCTTGTTTTAATATAGGCACAGCCCTGAGATAAATAAAGTCTTGTGGCTTATCTCAGGCTCTGACTGCAAGCCAGGACATTTTGTGTCTTTCTAAAGAGAAGGGATAGTCCTGTACCTTTTTTTTTTTCTTATTCCCACAAAACCATGTGGGGCATGTGGGGCTCCTGGGAGATAAGGACAACTCCAGACCTTGCTGTGTATTTCTGAAGTGGGAGCTGGCAAAGATAGAGGAGCAAATCTCCTCGAGGTCATCTAGACCTTGCTTTCTCCCCATGCTAGTACCAGAGGGTTAAACACAGTGGGAAAGTACTTCAACTAGCACTGAATATTCTCTTTGTATCCTGTTATAAAACTTTTGGGACATTAGATAGCTGATCTTCTACCACTTTAGCTTAGATATTTCTGTCCAGTATTATGTTATGCTGCAAAGATGTACCTTCTACAGGTAGATGATCCCACACTACCTTGAACATCTGGAGGAGTGAGAGACAAAACTGGAAGCATCCCAGAAATGAACATTTAAATTATATTGACTGTATGCAAGAAGGGTTAGAGAAAAAAGAACATCTCAGGGGACTCCAGCACTGAAGAACCTGATTCATCAAGACCATCAGCATTAGTTGTGTGAAATGTAAACAGTACTGGGAAGATTGTCCACAGACTATTCTTATTTACGGACTGATAAAAGAATGAGACAAAAGGTTGAAAAGGAGCTCTAGGGATCTTCTGATCCACCTTTTTAAACCAAGACAGTTGTGATGATTGTATATATGGTCTTACTGACTTCAGAATGCACTTCCACTAAGAACCAGCACAAGGAACAGAGATTTAAGATGACATGATACGTTCGTGTTCTGGGTAAACAGGGAGCACTGTGTCCTGATACCCAGGTTGTCACAAGTCTTGATGCAAGATCCCAGAAATTATGACTTTTTTTTTTAATTAGCTTAGTAATATTATTGTGGTTTGTTTTATTTTGTTTTAAATTTTCCTTCTGATTTGTAATATTTCACAGGAATTATTTTCAAGCCTTTCTCATGACAAATGAATCCGAAACATATTTTTAAACAAATCACAGGATTGTAGGAACTGAAAGATCAGGCCTGGAAAATACAGTGTACACATGTACTAGATAGGCACAGAAAAAGAAATACGGTTTGAAGCAGAACTAGGTGTGAGGAGATGAAAAATGACAGAAGGAAAAATAAGGCTGATGATTAGGATATGTTTCCTGAAAATCACAAACTACCAGGCGACTGAGAGTTTCCCAAGGGAAAGGGTGGGAAATCTTTTCCCCTTGGCTTTTAATATTGGATAAAGCCCTGAGGGGCAATATCACAGAACCCATTATCATGCATGCCAGCTCAGGTTATCATTTTTTTGCCTGGAAATATTTTGCCCAAAAGACGTGTTTTGTGTTGAATTTTGTCCTTTAAGCAATGGCTTTCCCAGCTTGTGTAAAAGCAGTTAAGCAGCTCCAGCCACTTAACCCTCTAAAGACATTTTTTCCAAATGTTTGGCTTTTAAAATCCATGCAATAAAATTCTTGCTGGAAGAAATGAAGTTTTTAGTTAGACAAATAATTTGCTGGGGCATATTGTTTTGACACTCTGCTTTGTAAACAGCCTTAGAGTATCATTTTAAAATGTTTTAATAATAATAATAATAGCTACTTACTATGTGGCTTTTCAATTGTATCATCCCCCTGAAAGAAATTAGAAACTGCCTTGTTATTAAAGACACCAAACCTGATATAAAGGTTTAGACTCTTAGAGACTGCATTTTGCATTATGCTTTTTATTAATATTATCTGTTTCCAAAACCCTGCTTTCCCTTCTCAGGGAAATGCCACGCTTTTAAAAAGGTCAGCTGGAGAGAATAAATGGCTTTTTATTAAATGCAAACCTTATGGATTTTCACTTCTGCTACATAATGGTTTGCCTGTCAATATGAAGTGGAATTAAATATTTTACAAGAGAGAAGAAGTTAATACTTTTCGAAAGGCAAACACCAGATATGTCCTGCACCACATACATAGGCACTGAGCACTGCTAAAATGCTCTGTTGATTTTAACTGAAGTTGCTGGCATTAGGTTTCTTTTCTGGGTTGCTCTTTTTCATTATTATCCAAAATACAGTAGCTTGTGGGAATCCCATCAAGGTGGCAACCACACTGTCTTTTGTGCATAATTAGAAATGTTCCCAGTCTGTAATACTTTACAGAGGGACTAATCTCTTCTTTGAGGTGTCTACAGACTAAGTGCCTCACTTTATACATACAATCATTTGGGCTTTCTTCAATAGAGCAAAAGAACTTGTTCACTTCTTCACAAGTTGGCAGTTTCGGAGAATATTTCTTTCGTATTTAAACCCATAATCCCCTAAATCTGTTTTGGAGGTTACTGGGCAGGTCAGTTTGGCCCAGACCAACCAAGAATTCTTCACAGAAGAGATGTGAGAAACTCACGGGACAAGGTCTGGAATTAAGACCTTCCTCTTTTAGGGGAGACCTGAGAAGAGTGTGCTAATGAGTTATACTTTCTGTTCATCTGCTTCTCCATCCCGACCTATCTTTAAATGTCAATTTGACCTGACCTTCCAAGCTAAGCCCAGAAGCATCGACATGACTTTTCACTATTGGCTACAGCCTGTATTTTGGTGGTTAGGGCACTTTAGCCTAAGTGAATTAAGAGGGCCAGAGCACTGGTTGAAACATAAAATGTCATCCATTCTGTAACTCCCAATAGGCAGGATAACCCACCACCTTCAGAGAGGAGAGACTTTAGCTGCTTATATGCAGACTTTTTTGTGCTTATTGCCTCATAGTATATAGGAAAGGACCTGGTCTGCTTTGGTTAAACACAGCCACAGGGACGGTGGTCATTTTCAGGCAAAGGAAGGATCAGGTCCATGTTGCTCCTGAAGTCCAATAGTTCAACTGGAATACTTTTCTCTAGATGAAGCCTTCTGGCTGCCAAGTGACAACAGACCAAGATGTTGTTAAATCTTGTAATTGTGCATCATTACTGGCAAATAAGCGACTTAACGATCTACCGACAACTGTCTCTAATCCCTTATTCAGCAATTCTTTTCACGTGATTAATTATCCCTGCCTAATAATCACACCTCTAGTCTTAGCCATCACAAAGTTTCCACTTTAGACTTATCAGCTAGATTGGCTTGGTGAATAACAGAAAACATTAGAACCTCTAGAGTGTCCTGCCATCCAAAACCAGGTGGGATGTATCGTCAAGTGAGAGTGTCCACCCCGTGTCCAGGAGAGTCCTAGCTGATGGCTAAATTGGACACTTAATTTTTAGACGACTAAAACTAGATGCAATGAAAATGTCCTGAACAGTGCAGAATTGAATTTGTCATTGAATTGTCTCCAAGATTTCCCCCAGGGTTTCTCCAGTTTTTCAAGATCCTATTGAATTTATTCCGTCCTCCAACATACTCAGAACTCCTGTCAACACATGGCTGATTTCAGAGGCTTTGAATGTTGAATTTCATCCTTCAGCACAATTAGTACGTCCAACCTGTTAGAGGGAGGAAGTATTAATTCCGAAATTACTAAATTCTGTGGATGTACACAAGATAGAAGTCTCCTACAACTGCCGCTCCTGGGAGGTTTTGCTTCACCTCAGGCAGTAAGGAATCTGTTATTCAGCTTTGAATACCTCCACCCAACTGAGCAACACTAGCCTCTGCCTCCCCTGTACATTTTTACATATGCTTCTGCTTTCTAGAGGATTCACAAAACCCTGCTAATTGTACACTTCAAGGAATGGGAGGATTTAGGTTGTGCTGCAACTCCACAGATCCCACTCCACTGTGTCTGCATTCATGTTTGCTCCTACCCACAGCCTCTGGGCAACCTTCTGACTTTCCTGAGGTCCTGCTCTTAGAATCAGTTTTACCGAGGCATCTCGATCCTTCCTTACAAAGAACATGTCCTGGTTTTGAGCTAAAAAACCCAGTCCTGTTTAGTGATTTTTACCTTCCAGTTTAGTGTCTTCTAAGAGGCTGCACTTTCAGAAGTCAGCAGCATATTTTTGCAGTCAGTGTGTGCTACTGGCAGTGATAACACCTGATGTTCACAGTTACTGCCTGGGACTGGGATGCAGAAAGGCTCTGGCTGATACTTATTCCTATAGTGACCAAGGCCACGGCTGGCTCTTGTGTGTGACGCTGGGGATGCCGGGTAGTCAGATGGGTCACAAGTACAAGGTTGCTCTTCCAGGGGGTAATAGACAGGACAGTTGACCAACAAGAGTATCCCATTCCATATATGTCATATTTAGTATGAGCGATCATGAGAGTTTTCTCTCCCTTTTCTGTGACGGCCAGAGTCCAAGGAGGACTCTGTCCAATCTCCTACTTTTGATCCAGATCCCGAGTTCCAAAATCCAGCTCCCTTTATCCAGCTCCCACCACCGCTGAGCCTGGGACTGCTCCAGTGCCGCCTGCTCTGCAGCACCAGTGGGGATTGCTATTGGGTGAGGAATTGGGTTCGATATCGGGCTTATATATAGTTGTATATAGTTCTTTATTTTTATGATTTCACTGTTATTTCCATTATTGTTTCATTCAAGTTGTTTTAGTTTTTCTTTTCTAACCCATAAGTCTCTCTGCCTCATTCCCTTTTCTTTCCCTTTTGGTGGGGAAGAGGGGATTAGAGAGGGTCTGTCCACGTTTAGTGGCCAGCCCAACTCTAACCCATGACAGAAGGCTGTGCTCAAAGTGAAGGCATGGCTCGTTTATAAACTAATAAGGAAAACTTGTGGATTTTTCACATGGTAGATTATCAAGCTTCCTGTAGGTTTGGGATGTTTTAAGAACAGAACAGAAGTGTGATGCAGATATTCTGCTGACAGGGGAAGGAGAATATAATACCCTCAAAATCTTGGGGGACGAGGAAGTACATAGGTGGCATCTATTTACAGCTACATAGACAGGAATTTATTTTAGCAACCCAAACTCTCTTCACCATGGCTAAAGGAAAGCTAATGTTTACAGGCAAGGATCTCCTTGCTAAGGGGTTCAAAATGGAGATTTTTCCTTTTATAATGTCAGAAACCTTCTACTTCACAAAAGCAAATTTATTCTCTAGCAGATGCTTTTTTTTTTATTTTTGGTTTTAGCACCTCAGAAACAGGGGTAAAGTATTGCTCTTTAAAGATCACTGAAGTTCAATTTCACAATAACAACAACTATATTGTGTATAGTGCTTTTTCTGTCCTTTGAATTTTCTTCTTTAGAAGACATCCAAATACAACTCTGTATCAGTCACAAAATATTAAGCCTGAAAATTAATAGTAGTAGGAGATTCTGTGTTACCTCCCCCTCTTACCTAAATATCATTATCTTTTATTTATGGCCCCTCAGAATCTGTAAGACCCGAGGGATAGTTTTTTCTTGTTTGTTCTACATGCTCTGTGTGTTGTTTTTCTTTAAATTCTGTCACGTCCCATATAATTGTAAGCTGTCTCTTGAGAATCTGTGGTCTGTTTTCATACAATTTCCCATTATTTTTGGTCAGTGTATGTATTTATACCTTTTTTTTTCCTTGCAAAACTAACAGCATAAACAAAATAAACTCTATCATGTAAAGCACTTAGTTGGCATCTTCTCTGAAATTCACACTAGGTATAAATATCTTTTTCAGGCCAGAATAAAGCAGCTGAAAAGTTGTGTGTAAAGAAAAGAGTTAGCACTTCATTATTTTTGTTTCATGCATATC
>NW_009703026.1:0-11133 GCF_000703405.1 Apaloderma vittatum | reverse complement strand
CCTGCTGAAAGTTAGGATAGCCCTGACCAGAGGACAGCCTTGCTCCCTTTTTCGGAAGTTTAAGGTTGTGATTTAGTTTGTCAGTCTAAGGTGTTTGCTGCCATCTGAGGTAGTTGAGGGCATCCTCTCTTGTGCCACTACCGATAGTTTTCCTCCCCATCCTGTGTCATATTTGTCATCCTTCTGTGCATATTAGGTATCCTGTTGTGTCTCAAATCATATTAGATGTTGAGTAGACTGCCTCTCACTCCTACAAAATTACAGAGGAGATCACCTTATTCTGCTGCAGGCACCTGCCTTTGCTCAGGGCTATGGCTTTTCAACTCCACAAACCAGACCTCATCAATATCACTAGTCATGGGAACTTGGATATAGATTCATAGACTAATAGAATCATAGATCCATAGAATAGTTTAGCTTGGAAAGAACTTTAAAATCATCTAGTTCCAACCCCCTTTGCCGTAGCAGGGACACCTCCCACCAGCCCAGTTTTCTCCAAGTCCCGTCCAACCTGGTCCATGCCAGGGATCCACAACTTCTTTGGGCAGCCTATGTCAGGGTCTCACCACCTTCTTAACATCTAATCTAAACACCTTCTTTCAGTTTGAAACTGTTACCCCTTGTCCTATCACTACACTTTCTGATCAAGTGACCCTCCCCATCATTCCCAGAGCCCCCTTTAAGCACTGGAAGGTCGCTATAAGGTCTCCTCAGAGCCTTCTATTCTCCAGGCTGAACAACCCAAACTCTGTTTACATGGAAACACTGACATATATTCATAGGTGTCTTGGCATCCTAATCTGCAAATCAATTTGTATGTATTGTAGCTACACTCTTTATCTCCCACATAGGAGCTTACAAGCAGAAGTAACATGAGATAAATTTCACACCAGTCAAAGAGGTTGTAGTCATTTTTAATAAGTAATCACTTTACTACGTATTTGATCTGGGGAACTGTGTGGCTATTTTGGCTTTCAGAGGTTCCATGTAGACATATGGGCCAGCTCCTCATCAGTCATAAATTAGCAATGTTGAATTGGCTGCAACTACACTCTGAATAAATTAGGACATCTGAAGCTCAGGCTCACTTTTTCCCTAAATAAAAATATTTTTATTTCACCAGAAGTGACAGAATTAGAAGAAGCCATGCTTACTTTTCTTTCTGAAATGTTCAGCACCAGTTTTCATTTATTCTGATTCGTACAGCAGCCAGCACAGTGGAAGAGTCCCTGATATTGGCAGTAATCAAACACTGTCCGAGAGACTTAAAGACAGCAGATGGACCCATATGTGAAATTTCTTCTCTAAAAATGTGTTCTCCTTTTCTCTTTTTGGACATTTAAAGTCTGAAAATTAGTATGATTTGGGAAAGGAAACAATGGCCGAAAACCTTAACTTGTAAGAAGAAAACACCATGATCCTGAAAAGCTGGTTGGGAGCCGCACAGTAAAAATAAAACCTCAAAATCGTATTAAAATGGAAACACAACTTCATCTTTCTTCCTAGCTCTCCTCATTTGCACTCAAGACTACACCTTCTCAGCTTTTTGGAGAAGGCAGGCCATGCTCACAAAGATGAGTCAGATGCCCTGTTCAGGGTTGTCCAGGAAATCTGTGGCATAGCTGGGATTTGAACAAGTCCAGTCACTCCTTGTCTAGCCCTTTACCCACAGGCGATTACTCTTGCCATAAGAGCTGTAGGACTTGGCTCTGAATTGTGGGAACTTGCCTACAGAATAAGGTAGGGACCAGGAAGCAGGAGGGAGGAGGGAAGCAGCAAGAAAATACAAGTACACAATTTGATTTTATTTTTAGCTGAGGGAGAGATCCATCGCTTGGAGAACAATACATGCTGGGTCATTAAAAGGCAGCCAAGGCTGAGGTTGTCAGGCGCTGTGGTCATTTGCAGAGTCAGAGCCAGAATACAAAGCTGGCAAAGGGTTTTATTGTTTCCTGTACTTGCTGGGTTTACTCTCGTAAACATGTTATTTGAGTCAGCATGGTAGTTACTTGTTATTAAGTGGCAGATCTGTGTTTACGAGCATGGTCGGGATCCCAGGCTCAGAGCAAACTTACGGTTTAGAGGGGCTTCCTAGTTCCTCCGTCTTGTCGAACATCTCTGGATGGAGCCTGCTTCAGCTGGTCTGACAGCTCACCAGCCAGCTCCCCCCTCCACTGCCTCACACTGCCAAGTCTAATCTTTCCTGAAAGAACCTTGACCGAAGTGCAGATACCTGTTTCCTGATGGGTGATAATTCACTGGCGTCACTAGGATTGGAGCCAGCATTCCCTTAGCGAAGAGGCAAAAGAGGTGTTGTCTTGGAAGAAGAAAAGAGCCCATCCCTTCCACCACCCTATCTCCAGCTGGGACAAGCGCGCTGCTCATCAGGCTACACGTACAACGTAAACCTCGGAAACACTTTGAGATAAGATTGGGTATTTTGCCCAAAATGCATTAGTTCAGAGCCTAGAATAAAATAATTAATGACCATCAATATTTCATTGGGGAAAGTAGATGACAATGAATTAGTGATTGATGTGTGAATTATGAGAACTGGATGACTGTTGCAAAAAAAAAAAAAAAGGCATTTAGATGTCTTGGGAAGAATAGATCTCACCTAATTTCAAAATTAGTTCTTAAGGGTGGGTGACACCTTAGAATATCCTCTCTAATCACTTCAAAACTCAATACGATAATTCATTCCATTCCATGGAAATATCTATAAAAGTTCAGATTTCTTTTTTTCAAGTGTGGTTTTCCTCACTGGTTGTAAACGGAATCTATGATGACTAGCTTGTACTTGATGATCTCCCTTTCATACAACTAAAGATAGGTGAGCTCCATCCCACCTACTCTTACCGTTGAATCCAGCACAGTTCAGAGCTCTGCGTGCCTTTATGAGTCTGGGCCTCATAAGCTGTGTGTTCTTATCCCATTTATGTGCCATACACAGTCCCAGAAGTTAGGATAAACTTGCAAGACCTATCAACAAAGCTGTTTCTAAATAACTGCTGATAGCGAGTGCCCCTGACAAATTTTCTTATGGCTTTGATGGAGTTACCAAATTAGTAGTGCCACTGAAATAATGCTGGAAGAACAGAAGCATTGAACTGTATTGCTTCCCAAAACAATGTTATCATATTATCTTCAACCTGTTTGTTCGAAATTCAGTTCAAATCCAACTGCTAACAAATTCTTCTTCCCTAAGACCATAAAACTCTCATCCCTGTGTGGGCTGAAGCACCAGGCAGGAAAGAAACGAGACTCAACAATCTCTCTAAGAAAAATTAGCCCATTGAGTTAAAGTGTGAAAATACCCACTGGATTTTGTAACTAACCTCACACAGTCTGTCTGCTTTTCGTAGGTGGTGAAGTAGGAAACCCATTACATGTTCCTACCTTATAGTTCCTCTCTAATACAAATTCTGTTTTTTCTTGAAGATTGCTACTGAGGTCAGCATCCTATTCATATTGTGGAGCTGATCATCTTGTCTGTAGATGAAGCAACCTGGATCCTCATGGAAAACATCATCCAGTCTTGGAGGAATATGCTTGAGATTCTGAAAATTGTGCTTTAAAAAAATATAATCATAATAAATTAATATTTTTTTTTTTCTATCCAGGATAGTAAACAGAAGTGCCAAGATAAGGGGTTTCCAGAGAGAGCACAAGTATGGCTTCCAGGGAATGTTATCAGAATTCTTATCTTTGTGATATCTCCAGCTCAATTTCACAGTGTCATGGGATCTGGAGACTTCGTCTTGCTTTTTGCTAATTTATTTTTTTTAAATAATGATAGTCATAAACTCGGTGTTTGCTCCAAAGAAGATCCTAATCTTAGGTGGCTCAAGATAAATGTCCTGAAATAAAAGAAAACCTGCCAGGGTCTTAACCAACCTTGATTCCAGAAACAAGGACCTTATTCACTAAACCATATTTCCAAATACAAAGACTGAAGCATTTGTTGAAACCTAAAAAGATAAAATGTTTGGAAGGGCACATTCCAGAGTTCTTTCCATAAGCTGACCGAAAATCATTTTATTTCCCAGCAGCTGGCTAGTGTCTCTGTGAAAGGATGAAAAAAGATGCAGGTCAGCTCTTTGAAGCAACGAATTAAGTGATGAAACAGAGGTTTGCATCCCTATGAATGTGGGAAGACCGTCTAAATGGCTCTCCTAGCTCTTCCTGGGTTTTACATTCAACCCTAAAAATTGGTAGAACTGTTTTGCCTTACTGAAAAAGGGAGAAAATGTTGCCTTTTACATTTCAAAATATCAAAAATACAGGATCAGTTTCTGCAACCAATTTAACACCATTTCCCTTTTGATCAGTTCTGGTATTCAGGGTTCTTCTTTACTCTGTGGGTCAATTCAAAACGCCTTAAGGCACATGTAACTGGTGGTGTGGACCAAGAGCTGTGGCTGGCGCAGAGCAGAAAATGATGTTGATACAATGCTCATGTGTAAAGGCAAGACTCAGAGCAGACGTTGCTGAGGTCTCTCATCTGGTCCAGTTTGGACTACAGAGAGTTATAAATAAAAGAAGAATCTTCAGGATAGTGTCACAGCCTTCAGTGAATAAAGAACCATTTAAAGGCAGAGTGGAAGTGCCTAAGGCTTAATAAATTGCCTTATTTGCCTATGCAGAAGGCGAAAAGAAGGTGAATTTGAGCTGAGACATTCACTCTCACCTCCTTCCAGCATAAATCTCTCTTGCTACTCCTGAAAGAGGGATGGTAGCCTGGTCCTTTCTAACTCTTACCCTCAGCCAGGGCCCAGGGTAAAACTCTTCCCCAGACCACTGCCACCATCTAGCACCCCTGAAAACTCCCTGCCTCGCTTCTTGCCTCCTGCAGCTACTAAGAGCCCTGTTACCCACCCTCTTCTTTCAAACCTCTTCAGCCACTGCTAAACCTGTGTTTGCTGGGGCAATGGAGGAGACATGAAGAGGCTCTGACTCCATAAACAACTACAGCTGATGTAACATTAGGGCTTGTGAGAGAGTGGAGACAGTCTGTGCATTAAGAGCAGCTTGATAGCAGCCCAGTCACTCCTAAAGGGCAATGACTTTTAGTAAGGGGACATGTTAGGTATGTTCCAATAGCAGGAAAAGACCTTTTGATTTCTGTGTGCTTTGGATGAGACCCAGAAAGAGGAATGAGTTAAGTCAAGGACACTGTCTTTCTCACACAGCTGAAACTGAAAACTCAGAATTGCCTGTATTTGCTGAAGCAGAAGTGAGTGTGGGTCAGGAAGGCAGCTGAGCTTTCCTTTCCTCTACAATTGTTTGCCTTGTTTTGGAGCCTAAAGCAATAAAGTAATTCCATGACAAAATTCAGAGCCAGAGAAGCTGACAGAGCAGAAAATGTGACCAATAGAAGATTTTCAATCAGCTCCTCCGAGCTCAAGAATTTCATATATATTTTCTGTCTTAATCCACAATCCCTGACATTCGTTCATTTGAAATACTGTATTCAGGTTTTGCTATATGAGTATTTATTGTTTTTCTTGTCAGCAAATACATACGAGGCAAAGACTCCAACATTTACACCCTGAACCCTATTCTTGGATAGGTTTAAAAGCCGTGCTCACCGACATGGTTTTGAAGTGGGCCTGGCAAGGTTAGAAAACCGTTGGTCTTGATGGTCTTAAAGGTCTTTTCCAACCAAAAATACTCTGTGAATCTATGATAAGGAAGGCTTAAAACTCTATAGACCACATGAAACCTTGCAATATCAATCACATCACTTGTATAAGTAAAGATGAGCACTTTCCCTGTACACACAGAGAGACAGATGTAAAAGTGGTTTTCCTCAATGCAGAGTTCTGAATTTTCTCTTCTGTCATATGGCAACTATAAAAGCCTTAACAAAGCAGACCATGAGACCCCATCTTTATGCAGAGTAGCAACATCTCTGCCTGGTACTGCAAGTAAAAATATCAAAAGAGATTGTGCCTTTGGTATTCATATGCTACACATAGTGCAAGAAGCTGAGGAGGCCCAATCTCCTGAGGTTTCCTCCCCTACCTCCTCCAGACCAAAGAGGTCTGGCTGCATTTGGTGACCTTCTGGCATGAGGAATTGAGCATGCGGAAATGTTCCAAGCCGCCTCAAAACTTCTTGAGCATCAGCATTCTGCTAGACATTTTTTCCAAAAGATACAATATAGAACAATTCTGGGCAACACTTGCTTGGCAAGTAGTAAGACATTAGTCTACTATGTTTTTCAGACCTAGATGTGCAGGCTTGTAACTATGAAACAGAGTTCCTATGAAAATCTGTATAATTTTATATATGCACACGAATATGTGTGTGCATGCTTCTATAGATGCATTTAAAAAAGAGACTGCTTTGACCATCCTTGTTATCAGTCAGCTTTTGTATTTTGACATGATAGGGGAGTTTGTAGTCTGTGATGGTTCTCAAATAAAACTTGTCTCCTGTGTTGCCTGGCTGATGCTGGCAGAGTTGACATCTTGCTTTGACAAGTAAAGATGCTCTTTTGCTGATATTTTTCAAAGCAGAGAAACTGCTGCTTGGGGGTGGGTGGAAACAAGAGGCAAGGAAATACATACGGAACCATAGAAACATCATGGAATTGTTTGAGTTGAAAGGGACCTTAAAGACCATCTCATTCAAACCCTCCTGCCATGGGCAGGGACACCTTCCACTAGACCAGGTTGCTCAAAGACCTATCCAACCTGGTCTTGAACACTTCCAGGGATTAGGTATCCACCATTACATCTTGTCCTACTGCAACAAGTCCTGCTAAGAAGACTGTCCCCATCTTTCTAATAAGCCCCTTTAAGTACTGGAAGGCTGCAATAAAGTCTCCCTTGAGTCTTCTCTTCTCCAGGCAGAATCATGGAATCGCAGAAACATGAAATGCGTTGGGTTGGAAGACACCTTTAAAGGTCATCTAGTCCAACTCTCATGCAGCGAGCAGGGACGTCTGTAATTAGATTTGACTGCTCAGAGCCCCATCTAGTCTGGTCCTGAATGCCTCCAGGGGTGGCATCTCCACCACCTCTCTGGGCAACCTGTTATTGTGTGTCCCCATTGTCATAGTAAAGAACTTCTTCCTAATGTCTAATCTAAATCTACCCTGCTCTAGTCTAGCATCATTGCCCCTCACCCTATTGCTACACAGTGCTGTGAGTAGTCCCTCCCCAGCTTTCCTGTAGCCCCCTTCAAGTACTGAAAGGACGCTATAAATTCTCTTCTACAGGATGAACAACCCCAACTCTCTCAGCCTTTCATTGGAGACGTGTTCCAGCTGTCTTTGTGGCCCTCCTCTTGACCTGCTCCAACAGATCCATGTCCTTCTTTTGTTGAGGGCTCCAGAGCTGGAAGCAGTATTCCAGGCATAGTCTCACCAGAGCAGAGTAGAGGTGCAGAGTTACCTCCCTTGACCTGCTGGACACACTTCTTTTGATGAAGTCCAGGATGCAGTTGGCTTTTTGGGCTGACACGGTTGTTTTGGTGGCTGATCTTTTATATCATCTGCTGAAAAATGTAGGAACTAACCTGGCTGAAGATACTTTCTGAGCTAACGAACAGCTGATCAGAGAGAGATCCCAGGACTGTAAAGCTAATATTTTTTGTTGCAGCTACCTCTTTTTGACCTGGTTACAAAGCCAAATGCTTTCACTGATGGTAATTTCAGTGAAAGCATTGTGCCATCAGTATGGCACAATGCTGATTTACACCAGTGGAAAGTTTGATCTGGAGTCATGTGTGGTTTCCTAATTTTATTAGAAGGAGGCTTTTTTGTTGTTTTTCAGTGATACAGGGAGAAAATTCAGCCCCAAGCCAGCAACAATAACTTGCCAGTGTGGACATGGAAAGGAGGAGGGTGGAATAGCTGGGTGGAAGGGGAGCCTAACCCATTTTAAACTTGTAAATTTAAAATAAACAACTGGATCACAGGGGGAAAGAGAAAGAAGGGGGGGGTGGAAAAAGTACACAAGCTCAGCAAAGTTCCAGTGTACTCTGAAGACTGCTGATGCTTAAAGATTGAGAGACCCCAGATTTCATTTCTTGGCAGCTCAGGGAAGAGGAATGGTCTCCAAGGAGCTGCCGTCTCAGGCTGCAGAGGTGAGTAGCCAGAGGTTTATCCTGGAGGCTACTGGGCCTCTTAGAAGTTGGCATTCTTTCAGCATGAAAGATGGTAAAATATTAGCACTTTAAAAAGCCCGTGGCTTGCACAGCAATAAATCTAAACACTATCAGATGCCAGCATATCTATCAATAATCAAGACAGATGTGCGAGTAGCTCTTTTATGCGCACGCAAGCACATGCAGCTCAGGGGTGAGGGGGTGATGGGAAAGAGGGAGGGGGCCAAAAAGGAAGGAATATTTCCAGGCTCAGACATTTGAAGACTGCGTCTTCCATAAATCTTCCAAGGAGAGGGCTCAGGCCAGATCTTCACTGCGGATTTTTTGTTTCTTCCCTTACACGAAAGCAATTAATATCTGGCCAAAGGAAAAAAAAAAAAAACAAAAAAAAAAAGAAGAGGGAAAAAAAGAATGATGCTGTATTGTATTTAAATACAGATACGAATATGAATGAGAAATCTGACCCAACTGGAAGGTAAGTCTCTGTTTTCTTTCCCCTCCAGGTTTTACAGAACGCATGTCAGGAGGGAGGTTTCTGCTCTTCTTTCCTAAGGAAATGAAGCTTATGCAATCAAGTAGTGTACCTCCATTTAATGGAGGCACAATTTCAATCCACAAGCTAATTTGAACCAAATTTGACAAATGTCTGAGATCTGTCGATCTGGAAAATTAAGGTCCTGCAGTCTGGATGACAAGAAGTGCTTGGACAGCAGATTGCTATTAGAAGGAAAAGTTGCACCTCTTTACAGGTACAGAAAAATTCCTTGCTTCAGAGAAAAGCTGCAAAAAATCATGTGTCTTCTTAAGCACCAAATCATTGTGACATTGCCCTGGAGGCAGTCAGGCTTTCTCTACTTTGGAGCTCAAAGAGGTGGGCCTGGTGGAAAGACTACCGCTTGGATGGAGACTTTTCCCTAAGTCATGGGCAAAGATGAAATACTTTTCTTGAGCTAAGGTCAGCTCCATTGGAAGAACATAATCTGAACTTCACTCATCCCTGGAGAACTCCTCCCACCCCCAGACTAACATGGCATTGAGAGTTCAAACAAACCCAGAGGAGAAAGGGGAAGACAGAGAAAAGTCAAGATGGCCATGCAGATTGTTAGTGTACTTGCTGCGCTAGAGACAATGGTCTTTCTGGGTATTGTTCAGCAAATGACAGAAATAGTAAGTCCTCTCCTTTGGGTCTGAGTCCTTGATGCACAGATTCGTCCCTGAAAGTTAGGGCTTTTGTAGCAGCAGTTCTCCTGCTTAGCCTCTCTTGTGGGCTTGCATTCTTGTCCTGTGCTTACCCAACATGTCTTTCTGTCTTCCATCCATCTGTCAAATTTGGATGAAATTACTTCAGAACTAAAAACCCAGGAGGAATAGAAGAGAGTAAGTGAAGAGTGACAAGATGAGCTCATCCACTCTTTGGCACTGGGAAAGCCTGATCGCACATACTGGTGTGTTTTCTTTCTCAGACTCTTTCCTTTACTAAAACGACCTTCCATTTTTGTTTTGCCTTCAGTGTCTATTAGTTTTGTTCTGAACTTGAGATTTCCCTTGACTGTAGTAGACACCTGGTACTACAACTTCCAAAAGACCATAACCCTCTCTAGGGAATGACTCACGACCAATACTCACAGCGGAACACTTTCAGCTTTTAGAGCAGTTTTGACGACATTCCCAGCCCCTTAGGCTGATTAATCATGATCTTCCTTGATCATGCTTGATCTTTACTTGATCATGGTCTTATGCTGGAAAATCTCACATAAATCCTCCTGGCTCTTTTTGAACTACAAGACGGTGATATTTAGTGTTAAGCGAAGACATGGTGGATTGTTATGCTTTCTTGCCTGTGTACAGCAGGTTGCCATGCTAGCTTTTAAGAGAATATGAGAGATCTCCCTAAGATGGCTGAATCCCAAGAGCAGCCTGGAACCTGTATTTGAGGGGAGAAAATGAAAACAAATGAAAATGTTGATTTAATAACACCATCAGAATCTGCTTGACCAGCTACAGTTGTGCTGGTGACCGGTATTGAACAGAGTTTTTTTTTTGTTTCAAAAGTATTGAAGTCAAAGAGCCTAACCCTTATCATTAGCAGCCCTACAGGAGCAGCAGATGTCTTTGTGGAGCAGTCGCTAGAGAGCACCAAATATCCACACTTCCTCCAGGTGACTTGCCCATGTGGAGCTGGAATTACTGATCCTGGAAAAGGTTGTGACTTACCACTTGCCTTCACCTACCTCCAAGTATCTCCCTAGGTCTAGAATCCAGCATTCCTTTGGGGGATTTATTGTCTATCTTTTTGGGGCAGTTGTTCTTCTAACCAGTGATGATGCAAAGGCAACAAGAGAAGTTGATACAGATGGTTTCATCATTCTCTGGATGAATTCTGTGTGGTAGCATTAACCATGAGTGAAGACATGCCAATAAACCCTTTATGCCTTCCTACAGCGGTGCACTGCAGTTGCGCCTTGAAAAATGCTACTTCAGATATGTTTTAGAAAGATACAAAAGCGTTTGTTGATTCTTTACATTTCTATGTTCTTCAACTCATAAAGTAGGACAGCAGCCTCATATCTTTTCAACTCCAAGAGAAAATCACTAGTAGAGTGTGGTGGAGATGCAGGTGCAAAATTTAAGGCTGCAAACAACAGATATAATGTAGCACCTCCGTTGATGAGTTGATTTATAGAGATTTGCTAAGGAGATGCTAACTTTGAATCCTAATGATGGTTAAGAATGAGTTAGACACAACTATTGAGATGACCTAACAGCTCACTCTGACTAAAAGCTTCCGGCCATTCCTTTTTCCAACTCCGCCTACTACTTTGCCACTCATTTGGACTCATCTCTACTTTATCCTAACTTTAGTGCTGAGTTAACCCCTCAGCAAGAAAATCAAGCTTATAGAATAGGCCAAAATCTGACTCAAGAAGGGGGAAAAAAAATGGGTTTCAAATATGTCAGTGAACTGTATTAGCCTGCTGAGGGGTCAGGTGAATCACAGAATCACAGAATCACAGA
>NW_009703025.1:0-38262 GCF_000703405.1 Apaloderma vittatum | reverse complement strand
AAAATCCGGCTGAGCCAACCCAATACATGTGTGAAACTGATTTATCACACCAAAGGGGCTATTTCTGTGCACGTGTGCAGATTAGCAGAGGGGCACAGGGTGGATATGGTGAGCTAAGAGAGGGGCAGGGCCAGTCTGGGTGCTGGATGCTTTGCATAGCTCTGACAAAATGAACCCGCCGTAATTGCAGTTTATCTGGCTTATTGACTTCCTCTGCTTTGTGTTGCTCCCATGTGAGGTGAAGCAAGCAGAGTATATGAATGGAACTATAAATACAGAAGTTAAAATGAAATATAAATGCAAGCAAGAGAACTGAAATGTTGTAGCTTAAAATTGCTAGAAATATACCACAGTGTTTTTCTGTGTCCTTGTTTAATTATTGTTTTCTAATTTAAAACCAACTCATAAACTCCACAGATATTACCAAGTGTTCTGCATTGAACTAGAGTGAAAATGAAGAATACCAGGAAGAAAGAGTAGACCAAATGCAAGGAGTCTGATTATGCCCAAGCCTTACAAAAATGTTTCTGTGGTTACAATTCCCTGAAACCTGTGGCAGCATCATACACATAGAAAACACATCTCCATACGGGTATGGGTAAGGCATTTTAGCTCTTATAGAGCCCCTAAAATAGTAAACAAAAATAATTATAATTTTCTCATGCAGAGACGATGAGAAACAAGGCTCCAATTTAAGGCCAGGCATGAATGTGGTGACTAAAATGATGAAAAAAGCAAGATCCTGGTCTACTTGGAAGAAAAGCAGCAAAGAAAGCTGGAAAAAGCAATGCTATAAGGCAAGGTTATTTGTTAGTTTGGTATTTTTTTAAACAGCCTTGTTCGTTTGTTATTCCTGTGCCTATTTCCCATCTCTTTGGGTTCCAGCCAGGCATCACTTTCTGTGCCTGCACAGAAGTGCAATTTCTGTTACTAGATCAGAAAGCCTATCCTGCCTAACAGCAACCTGTTGATGCTTGAATTCCGTTGCAAGCCAGTCTGAGCTCTCTCACCTTCGCGTGACTGGTGTCCCCAGCCCAATTCCCTGCGATGAGCCAGCCGACGTTTTGACACGTATTATTAAATGCATTTCAAAAGCAGTTGCTCTGAGGTGCGGGACGGGTTTGCTCACCCAGGCATAGGTGGGGCTGCACCTCCGTTCTGGAATCAACTCCTGCACGCCTGCCAGGTCCTCCCGCTGCCCTTCCTCGCCGCACTGACTGCCCGTGTCCTTTTTGCTGCTCGTTTGCTTGCGCGCTCGTTATCGATCCAGTGTCACAGCAGTCAGACGTCACCTCATCGGCTCAGCGCTGGCCTGCGCCCCCGTGCTGCTCTTTGCCACTCGCTGGCAGGGAGTACACATGCCCGTGTTGTGTGCCTGCCAGTTGAGTGATTTTATTCAGTGCACTGCTGTGACCTCTTATCACAGCTGAACAAGGGAAGGAAAGGGAAGGGGACATGCCCCAGGCCTGCAGGCAACAGAGATCGTCTCACTAGTTTTTGTGGATGCAGACCGGCATTGACAAGAACACAGAACAGCTCAGATAGGTTCTGCAGTCAAAAGTCATGAGAAACAGGCTTTGAAGCCAGGATCCTTTGAAAGCATATTCAAAGTGGGTGTGATGGTAGATGACAGTGAGTATCACTGAAATTCAGGGATGGGGTAACTTGATGGCAGGCAGAACCCTAAACAGGCTAGAATTCTCTGCAGTTAGTATTGTTTCATATAATACATCATGCAGCGATACTTAACCTAGCTCAGAGGCCTGACCAGGTAGTGTTTTGCTCATTTACCCCTTCTCTGCCTTGTGGACCCTTACCTCTTCCCTCCCCCATGTGTTGGCATAGTGTTCTTTTTCCCTGTAAAGGCATTTTTCACAGCCACAGCTCCAGCTCTCATACATCCAGCTCACGCCTCCCTGTCACAACTGTCCCCCGTTGTCCCTCCGTGTCCTCCCTGTCCCTCCGTTGACCCTGATGGCTGTGTGCTGCTTTTCTGCAACTGGGATGTTGGCACCTCATGGCCCTGCCCAGTATTGATGTTGCGGCAAACACGAAAAAGAGTGAGATCTTAAATCACACATTTGGTTCACAGATTCAGTAGATTCTTAGCTCTGCACTGTTAGGAGATGATACCAAATCACAATACATATATACCGCAGAAAGAAGTATTTTAAGGCATGTGACAGTGTGCCTCTTTCTGCATGTTACTGTAGAACCAGGGATTTTGTAGTCCACAATATGCTGATCCATGAGGTTTAAAAATGGGGGAGAAAAAAAAAAAGCTGAAGAAGAAGAGCAAACAATGTGAGAAGGAAAGCCAAAGGCCATGCTCTGGTTTGGAAGGGAGCAGGCACAGCAATGCAGTTCTCTTGGCAGAGCACCCAGGCTTGAGATACCCTTCCACTTCCACCTTAGATTTGAAGGACCAGCCCCATTAGCAACAATGCAGCATCTTTTCCTGGTTTACATCCTTCTGAGCAGCCTCTTTGTTTCAGGGACACCTGATGGGTGACATCTTCCAGGACAAGGACAACCTCAGGTGAAGTCCACTATATTGCTAGCCTCCCCCTGCTGCTCACTGTACTCATGCACCCATCAGTAGCCTTCAGATGCACATAAACAAGAGGGACATTATCCTTCCTAGCAGGACAGTCCCTGCTTCTTCCATACCCCAAGTGAGCTGGCAGCTTGCCAGGTGCCCACATATTTGTTAACCTTTTCCAGAAGTTAACACAACAGCCACTTGTACCTTACCCCTACCACAGGCTCTGGATCCTGTGCAACAAGGCAGCCTATGGAAATACTTCTGACACCAAACCTTAAATTAGAAAACCTGAGGAAGAGTGTCTCAAAGCTGATGGTAGATTGTGGTGTTGTGTTGGTTTGCTTTTGCTGGCACAGAGATTACAACTAATTGTCCTTTCTCTTTTTTTTTTCCTCCCATAGCTCTGACCCTTTGTGGCAAGCATGGGAAGAGCTGCTTCAGTGAACATTCCTCTCCATTGGAAGGGAAAAAAATTCTTTAAAGGAGGATGCACGTGGAGCTGTGCACATCCTCTGAGAGAAAAAAAAAAAAAAGAGAGTGCTTGAGAAAAATGCTTGTGAGGAATGATAGAGAGGGAAACAGTTAGAAACTCAGAGATGCAACCTCAAGGGTTGGCAAGGCATATGCATCTCCTGGAGAGCATGGCAAAGATTGCCTTATGACCTCTAAGTATTTTGCAGTCTCTCCTCTTTTAAATCCATTTTGTTGGATGTGACTTTTGCTAAAAACAACAAGGTGCAAATGCCTGTCTCAGCATGTCACAACTGTTTTTGACCAACCCACATAGACAAACTGGAGACCTCGAGAGCACACGCTTCCGTTCTATATAAACAGTTTAAAATAGATTTTAGCGTTGCATGGCATTACGCACAGTTACTATTTTTAAATGGACACCAGTCAATCTGATACCTTCATTCCCTTTTTGCATGTGCCCTCCATTCATGCTTTTGAGCCTTGTAAAGGTTCAAGTCCTTTTCATGAAAATCAATATATCAAGCATTTTTTATTAATTCAGATTATCAATATTTTCTTTCTTTCCACCAATATATAGTTAAATATATGTATGAAGCATGAAAAAAAATACGCCTACTGTGTCATGTAAATATTTGAACGTGCAGCAATTGTAATTAAAATCTCTTACAAACATGCCAGTGTTGTTGAGAGTTTGCCTCTAGCCTCAAGGAGGGCAGTACATCCCTCCGTCTGTGCTTCTGAGTGGTGGCACATCCCAGAGATGCCTCTGTGTCAAGATGACTCAAAGCATCCACCAGCTCTACTTGGTTCCTTCTTCATCCCATTTGCAAGACTCCACCCTCATACTAGACAGTATTTTGGTAGCTATTTATTCTACGTTGCAGAAGGAGCGGTTTTTTCTTATCCACAGACAGCCTCTCATCTTTCGATTGTCCATGTGTAGATTGCTTTGGCGTTCTAGAACTGCTAAGGGCAGGGTGGGAAGCTCTTTCTGCTGTCCAAATAGCCTGTAAAATCCTTCTGGGCAAGGAAGCAAAAGTCAAGGGTACGTCCTAGAATGACATGGAGAGAGCACAGAGAGTCAGTACACAGGAAAGGGCTCTGCAGCTGCAGGACATTCCCCGTGGAAGGAAAGCAGCCTTGAACATCTGAAAGTGCCACACACGCACACACTGCTGGTTTCCCAGGTCTGCAGTGCTGGCTCAGCCCCAGCAGTCTGCTGCTTCAGGAAGAGATCAGCGAGAAACATCTGCTGGGTTTCAACTTTTTCCTTTTTGGATGCCCTGTTACGCTCGCTCTGAAGTCACCACATGACTTAAAGGCAGGAATCCAAAGAGCCTGCTGCGAACCGAGCTGTGAGGATTGCTCTGATTGCCAGTGTTTCCTGCCAGCTGCTGACAGTGCTTTGAACATATTAAGGTCTAGCTCACAAACACTGGTAGATAAATAGAGCCTGGCAAGAGAAATCAGGGGAGAGATTTGGTTTGCACCAGGCCACTGGGTCCCATCACTTTCCGGAAAAGACCCGAGTGCCGCAGCAGAGCAATGGGATGCGGGAGCAGAACAAAAGATACATTCCTGGAAGCAGCCGGCAATGCCAAAAGACAGTAGCTATGCAGAGGTGAAAGGTATTATTTGTGGGGCAATAAAAGGGAATGTCTGTGATGATTGTCAGAATTACTGCAGCTGAGTTACCATGGATATATGAAGCCCATAGTCATGTCTCAGTAGATGCTTGTGAGTTTGCTCTTAAGACAAACTGCCACGGGATGGAGGAATAGAAATCCATTTTCCTCACAGACAGAGAGCTGCTTTTTCGCTCTGTCCTTTAGCCTGGCTTTTGCTTGGAAACTGCAGGAGAAAACCAAGGAGGGTGAGTTATGCTTCTGTGAAAATACTCAGTGCACATGTCTAATCAGGCAAGACACTTAAAGGAGAGTCCCAGAACTGAAAAATAAGAGCTGGTTATGAGGTAATATTAGGTACAGACTTTGCACATTACTATTTACTATGCTAGAAAAATTGAAAGTTCTCATTTAAACTACCTGATTCAAAGAGAAATTACTCATCTTAATCTGACTGCTGGTCTGTAAAGCTAATTTGAAAAATTGTGCTCTTGTACCTTGGCTAAAAAATTATAATGAAGTGAAGTGGAAATGCCTGGTGCAGGAGACTTGCATGTAAGTGTTTTTTACAGTACTTCCATGAGCAAAAAGATCAGGTTAGAAAACAAAGGCCTGATCCTGGCAGGTATCGAGCTTCAAGACCTGCCAGCAGCACTCTCTCTCCATCCCCAAACCAAAACTGCAACCCCTTACCATCTGGCTCCTGAGACTTCCTGCTACCATGTCTTCGGGGTACCCCTCTTCAAACCACTTGGACCAGGCTCTTCCTGGCACTGTCCCCCATGTCCTGGCATTCACAGCAACAAGTAACTCCAGCTGTGCAGAGCTCCAGCCAGAGGCTACCAGCACAGCCTGAGCCCTTGCACGCTTCTCATGTTCCTATTTAAAAACGTGCAACTTTAAGCAAGATAAATTTAGTCTGAAAATGGTCTCCCAGGCTTAGTGCTTCTGTATGTTTCTCTGATACTGTAAAGAATTCTTTGGTGAGAGAAGTCTTTTTCTCCTCCTTTTCCTTGACCTTGGGATCAGATTCTTTTTCACCTTACTTTTTGATAAACCAAAGAGCTTGCGCTAGTATTGCATAGTGCTTTGCTAAGAGCAGGTCCTTGTGGGATGAACACTAGTAAAAAGGCTGGCACTGAGGATGGCTTCCCATTCACAATAACTTCTGAGATTTTGTATGGTCAGATCCCAGTCTGTTCCCATGGTTTCCATTAGTCCATATAAACAGGACACCTCTACTTCTCTCTTGTCTTCCTAAGACTGTGCTGTGGACATGCAGGACTTGGGTGAACATATACTCCAGACTCAGCCTGACCGTCAGAGTGACCAGGTCCAGGTCTCACTGGTGTCCAGCAGGGCCACTGTCCTGACTGCCTAACTGGGTGCCGAGAAAGCCCGAGGATCGTCTGCAGACCTTTCTCTGGATGTCCCTTCCCAGGCAAATTTTCCATGAAGAAAACAACAAAACCTGGTGTTCTCTAGCCCCTATGGATACTGTGACACCACTGTTGACTTGAAAGCCTCCAGGAGTACCCAGATGCAGCTCTGCATGTGAAGCAGACTGAGGGAAGGGCTCAGGCTGATGTAGTTACTCTGAAGCTCAAAACCCTTCTTCCTCATCACTCTAACCCTGCAGCCCCGTGCCAGCACAGAGCCTTACTGACTCTCCTCACAGGCACTGCAGCTCATAATGCTAATTAGACCTCAATCTGAGTCAGGCAGTGACCTTTGTGCTCTACACAGCTCGAGAGCCTGCAGCTCTCCTTGCTCAGAGAGGCGCTGTGGAGGGTGAGGTGCTTGGGCAAACAGTGATGATAAGGGAAAGAACCTATGGTTTTGCTGGCTCAGCACTGGAGGTGGCTTCTTACCACACCTGCCTGCAAAGAAGGCAGAAATGTTAGTCTTGGGAAGGAGGAGGAGACAGAAGGAACCACCCTTGGGCTTAGCACAGCCCAGGAAAGAGAAAAGGTTTTGGTCAAGTCTCTGTGAATTTGTTCGGGGCTATTTGGGGAGACTTAGATGACAATGCTGAAGAATTAAAGGGCACTGTTGGCAGGCTCGCTATTCACCTCTTTTTATGATCCTGTGGAGTGCACCAACTTCAGATGCTGAATCCCTTGCCCTTTTGATGGGGTGTCTACATTCTTAAATCTCCACAGTGGCATTAGATGTGGCTGCAGTCATACAGATGTGGCTGCACTACACACAGAGACACTGACACATCAGCATCCTCTTCTGGGCAAAGACATTGTGGCTGTGAAAACCTGTGATCGCTTCAGCCAACATCTTTCTCAGTGTAGAACATTTGGTTTCAGCAGTTAGGACAAAGCATGGTGGTGAAAGGGTATTAAACCAGCAAACATACTTGAATGTTGTATCTCCTCTAACCTTAGTGAATCCTGAAGAGTTTTAGAAGGGATTTACTGGAGCAGAAATGATGAACCAACTTGATCACATAGTAGAAAACTCAGTTGTTCTTGAGTGCCTGCAGCTCTTACGCTGCTTGTGATGAGCGAGATAGCAGATTGTAGCATTAAAGTTACCTGCCCTGGCAAGTAATGGCCCTTCTGACCAAGTGTCAGGTGGCTTCTAAGAAAGGGCTCAAGATCCTGTTACTTAGATCCCAAGAGGGAAACAGCTGTTCCATTGTGCTGCAACAGAAGGACCAGAGCAAAGATATCCAGCACAATACCAGTAATCCTCAAAAAGTATCCAGTATCCATTCTTCAAAGGGTCCAGGCCAGGCTGGCCAAGCCCGGTGTTAGTGAGCATGTTCCAGCCTGCTGTGAAAGTCTCTACCAGAGACGTGGCAGAGCCTAGGGAGGTTAAACCTTGGCCCCTTTGGGGTAGCTGCTTTCCAGTAACATCTCCTCTGCTGCCCTTCAGGCACTGGCTTTGAATGGGGCTGACAGCAATCGAATGGCACACATCACCGCGGAGCCTTAGCCAGCCCTGGTCTGAATAAGGACACAAATAGTATCATGACAGATAATGTTGACCATGAATAACGTTATTCCTTAACATCTAGGGAAGAACTAAGAATTTCTGAACTTTGATTTTCTCGCAAGGCATCCTAAGAGATAATCCTGTGTAATACTATGGGCTGCATCGCTCGCTGGCACTGACACACACAGCTCTATTAGCATTGGGTGCATGGGAAACACTCAGGCAACAGCTGTACTTGTCCTCCTCTCTGGTTCTGCTCTCCAATTAATGAGGTCTTACATATAATATAGAAATACTGGGTGAAATTCAGCTCACCTCTGCTGGTTTAAATGATGTTGACTGTGTCTGACTCTTTCCAGAAGGCCCACAGGTGAGCTTAAAAGAGGTGAAGTTGTTCATTTGCAGCTTGCACATGGTATGAGGACATGGTACCCAGCCCTGAGATCCTCATGAGCAGAATGCATCGCAGCTCTTGACAGCTGGTTGCTGCATTTTCCTGCCAGCTTCTCTTCATGGTCTGTTAGCTGCTGTTTTGGAGACAGAACTTGCTCTTTGGCATCTATTCAAACTATAGAGTCCAATTTATTTCTAGCACAACATCCACCGGCATTGCCTCTGCAGTATGTCGGACCAGTCTGTGCAAACTCACTAACTCAGAAGTAGCTCTAATTTCTTTTCTGTTGCCAACAGACAGAGGCACCAATTAAGCATTTTTAAGGGCTTTCTCTTCAGGAAGAGTGTAGCACGCTACAATTAGTCCCCAGCAATCTCTTCTCTCAGGGGAAGCCTTTACGAGTGCAGGGGGCACTTCTGCTGCAGAAATGGAAGAGCTCAGCTGAGCTCAGGGCCCCTGACTACACCAATGTTCCGCTTCAGCCTCAGATCTCGCCCGGCTTTAAATTCTTTCCACTGACTTTATCTTAACCTTCCTGTTCCATACACTATGTTATCAGAGCTACTTAGACTTTGCTGGCACGTCTCCTGTATTAGTAGTTACATTTTGTTGACAGGACCAGACTGGTTGAGGTAAATTGGCTTGCTCAGAGCGCAGTTAGTGATATTCACACAGTTCGTCTGACCATGTATTCTTCTGGAGCATTTTCCCATGGAGAGGATGCTTATGTTCAGTCTGCCTCACTAGCAATTTTGGGCCCATTGGCTGAGTTCAGTCAAAATCTGAGGGAGCAGTTAATCAGCAGAGGCAGCCATCTGTGCATAGAGAATCCTCCCTGGGCCCTCTAAGCTGCACCATGAGTTTTGCTCTCAGACACTACAGAATGTATGCCGAAGAGACATTGCATCCTACCTACAAACATTTTGGTGGGAGTTCATGTCTTGCTGGACACCAGAGAATCCAAATATAAACCCACAGGAAAACAGATTTCTTAACTGTGCTACTCAACTGCTTTTTAACTTAAGGTAAGGCTTTTTATTATATATAAGAGCACTGGCACTAATTCCAAAAGAACTCTCAGCTACAAATGACCTTACAGTTATCATTTTGCTGGGGATACCTGTATTACTCAAAACTGCAACACAAGAGAAACAAATGAACTCATCAGCAAATGATGGCAATGTTAATTACACAGTGGTGCTATAAATGTACTAATTGTTGAATCATAGAATGGTTTGGGCTGGAAGACACTTTAAAGATCATATAGTTCTAACCCCCTCACCACAAGCTGGGACACCTCCCACTAGACCAGGTTGCTTAAAGCCCCATCCAGCCTGGCCTTGGACACTTCCAGTGAGAGGCTGTTCTCAGCTTCTCTGGGCAACCTGTTCCAGTGCCTCACCACCCTCACAGTAAAGAATTTCTTTCTAATATCTAATCTAAATCTACTCTTTTTCAATTCTAAATTGCTACCCCTTGTCCTGTCACTGCACTCCTAGAAAAAGAGTCCCTCCCCATCTTTTCTGTAGCCCTCTTTAAGTACTAGAAGGCCACTGTAAGGTTTCCCTGGAGCCTTCTCTGCAGGCTGAACAACCCCAACTCTCTCAGCCTGTCTTTGTAACAGAGGTGCTCCAGCCCTTTGGTCATCTTTGTGGCCCTCCTGTTGACCTGCTCCAACAGGTGCATGGCCTTATGTTGGGGGCTCCAGAGCTGGACTCAGTACTCCAGGTGGGGATCTCACTAGAGCAGAGCAGAGGGCCAGAATCACCTCCCTTGACCTGCTGGCCACATTTCTCTTGATGGAGCCCAGAATGTGATTGGCTTTCGGGGCTGTGAATGCACTTGCTGTCTCATATTCAGTCTTTCATCCACCAACACCCCCAAGTCCTTCTCCCCAGGACTGCTCTCAATCCACTCATTGCCCAGCCTGTATCGGTGCTTGGGATTGCCCCGATCTAGGTGCAGGACCTTACACTTGGCCTTGCTGAACTTCACGAGGTTGGTCTGGGCCCACCTCTCCAGCCCATCAAGGTCCCTCTGGATGACATCCCTTCCCTCCAGCGTGTCGACTGCACCACACAGCTTGGTGTCATTGGCAAACTTGCTGAGGGTGCACTCAGTCCCACTCTGTAGTAGTCGAAAAGCACCAGGCTGGCCCCACTGGGAAGGATTTATGGTTTCCAAAGGCAGAACAACCTAAGTCGGTAGCCAAAGAGCAGCAGAGCAGGAACATTTCCCAGTGGTGGTAGCTTCATAATTGTCCTGGATCTGTGAGAAGCACCACAGGTTCCTGAGGATGTGGTGTCATCCTGCTGGTGGGGGAGCTTCATGGAGATTTGATGAAGGGAATATAGAGCAGAAATAACACACTAGCCTTGCAGCAAAAGGGACCCCTTCCTCAAGTGGTTTCTGTGGGCTATGTGAACGGGGCTGGCATTGCAGGGCCAGCTGGTGAGCCCCAAGCACTCTAAGCCTTGCTTCCAGGGGGCCCAGAGCAGAGATGGCTCAGCCAGACAGCAAAACTCCTCAGGTAGAGGCCAACAGGCCTAGTTCATCACAACAGTAGTGGCAAGGAAGGTATGTAGTACCCGGGCAGTCTAATTAAGATCAACTATAACGATGATCTAAGCTGACCTCACTCACTTTTATCTGGGATATATAACATGTGACCCTAGCCTAGCAGCAACGTATGCAGGAGCGAGGGACAGACCAAATAAAACCGAGTTTCCTCGGACTTTGCACTTTGTTGTAGGGTGCCACAGCGTGAGCTCTCATCACAGCCTTCCTTTTGGGGCATGCACAGTCTTGCACAGGCAGATTGACACACAGAAGGTGTTTTGCAGGAGTTCTCTGCTGTCTGAGATGTGATGAGCTCATGTTGACCTCACTGACAGTGCTAAGTGGGGGAATGAAGCAGACTGTTCTGTTTTCTGTGGTCTTTATCCAAGAAACTAATAGTAAAGCCATGTTTCTGGGCTATCACTCTGGGCAGAGTACTATCTTGCAGCTGTGGTTTAAAACTTGTTTGTATTATAGGACAAGACTGGGTGTTTGCATGAGTTTCTTTTGGGAGATAATCCCAACAGAGGAAGGACATGCTGTGAGTCCAGCACAGGGACACCTGGGAGCTTAATAAATATATACAGGACCCTTCTACTTGAGGCACAGTTCTGCCAGGAAGCAAATCCCCCAAGTCCATGGCTATAGGGGATGCCATTCAGTAATGCTGCCACTGCGTATTCTCTGAAGAGGAGAGAGCTGTGGTCTGTGTAAGTTGTGTGGTGGGATTTCCCCAGAAGCTTCACTAGGGCCCATGTTTCTGGAGCTTGAGAGGATGATTGCTGATTCCTGAATAAATTAATGTATTTGTTTCCTTCAGGATATTAACATTGAGGAGTTGAACTAATTACCACCAGATATAAATCTGGTCAATAAACAAGTCAGTAAACATACAGGGCAGGTTTGATAAAGTGCCTCTTTGTATTGCAGCAGAGCTGTCTGTGGGCATCTTCCTGGCAGTCATCACTTCACAAGGAGGCATAAAATAATTCCTGGCCATTGCTATTGTTTGCTGTACCTTCTGAAATACATGGTCCTAAAAGGCAGCTAAGATGTGCACTTGATTTTCTGCGCTTCTCTTGGTTGTATTTAATATACAGAAATAACCCTCTTAGTAGCTTATCCTCTTCTCCTCAGGAAAGTTTTTACATAAAAGTTAAACATGCTTCTGTTTTTCAATTCATTTTGCTTTTGACTTCCATTGAAAAATTCAAAATACCAGCGATGATGAGACACACAGCCTGAGGGGGCTGAGCACGCAGTGACACCCGCTTCCTTCTGCCACCTCGCGGGCTGCAGCTACCGTACCCAGAGAGCATGGATGGCTTTTCTGGCACGACATACGTTGTTTTCCCGATATATTTAATGAAAGATCCCATGATAACAGGAAACATTACGCATTGCTACTGCTGGGCATGTCCTGACACTTCCGAAAGGAGTTTCCTCTCCCTGCATCAGAGCTGTTGTAACCAGAGGCACCTCTCGGAGCGGTGATGACATCTTCAATAGTTTAAACATGGTTATTGCAGCAGAAGATGAGAGACTTACCTCTATCATTAGTGGGTTTGTTTGTTTGTTTTAAAGTGTGGGTAAATTTATGTGAGGCCTGCAAAAAAAAAACCAAACTATTGTTTTCTTCTAGGATACCAAGCAAAAGCCTGTATGCAAATTTTTGTGGCCATCAGCCCCTTTATCCTGAGAAGGCTGCTGCTGAGCTATCTTCTTCTTAGAGAAAATGTTATGTCTCAGCCTAAAGCAGAGATGCAAAGCAGAGCAACAAAAGCCCTGCCATACATGACCAGAAGGAAGGAACAGGGAAGGAGAGATAGGGTTAGGCACCTTGTCCCAGGTAGGATTCCCCAAGGTAAGGACAGAGCATCTGCCTGCAGCCAGCCAGACCACACAACCCTGCCACCACCTCAGACCTCAGAGATGAGCTAAACCTCAGCAATAAGGAAGAAGGGAGGACGCATAGGTTATATGACTAAAAGAAGACTCCAAAACAGACTGCTTTGGAATAAAGTTTTTTGTTTCTCTTTACATTACATGTGTAGGCTTTGGCACTACCTGCTGCAGGTTAGAGATGCTTGAGAAAATATTGTTGACAGTATAGCACAACAAAAAATAGTTACAACAGGCATTAAAAAAGGCAGTGATTTTTTTCCAAGAACAGTGCAGGAAAATATAGAGTGTCACAACCTGATGCTCTTCTGGCAAGACTGAACGCAACCGTGCAGCAGTGCATAGTCCTGCACTGGGAGGAAAACACATTGGTAGAGCCAAAGAGCTCTCCCCTGGCTGTGATGCTGGGAGAGGGCTTGCTGCTGTTCTCTTTATTTGTTCTTTAGGTAAGCAAGACATTTTGAATAATTTGGGGCTAAACAATCAGTAGAGCAACTAGGCTATGTCAAAGTAAATTAAGCTTTGAAGATTTAAGTTGGGCATATTATTTGGATTTGCTTTCACCAAGTTATCTCAAAAATGCAGAGGTTGAGTATTTTTTCCTTCTGAATACATGCAGTTGTGGCACTGTCCTTTGAAGGACACTTACCTCTTAAATGCAGCAAGTCCATAAGAGGCATGCAGCATGCCATAAGAGGCATTTAAGAAACTTTTCTCTTGCCCACAGTCGTATCTATGTAAGTTTGACAAGTTGAACTGCTCTGTTAGCTTCAGAGTGCGTTGGCAAGAGCCCTGAATCAGACCTGTTGAGTGAGCCCCAATATTTTAATTATTATGTGATCATTTATATTTAAATATTCATGGGCCATGCTAAAAACATTATTATTCTGAGTATCTTTCTGGTGAAGAATTTGAAGAATCTTACAACACATTAGACATACGACTACTTCTCTCTTTACAGAAATCACTAGATAAAGCTCAGAGAACACACATAACCCTGACTTCAGAAACACATCCCAGTGAGCATTCCCTGCTGACACTTGAGGAGTCACCACTAGCACCTCCTAGTGACCCATTTACTCTGCTTCCTCAGGAATCTCACGACCCAGACCAGAAATGTTTCCAAAAGAGCATTCAGTTTCTTGCCACTGTGAGCCTGAGTGACTCCACCTTCTCCTTGCCCCCCAAGAAGGTGTCTGCCAGGTGCGCCTGACCTCAACATGGGAGAAGAGCAACACAACAACCTGGAGCCAGAGCTGGGAGCTGGTGCAATGCCCGCAGAAAGAGCTGATGCACAAGCAGGTCTCTGCGGGGAGACTTGATTCAGAGAGAACTCATCCATGCTGATGCCGTTTCTCTTTAGGCTACTAATTAGTGCAGCTCAGCGTAATGTGCTCTGCTGACGCAGTCTGGAGGTTTGGCCTGTGCTGCTTCGCATCCTGCCTGGCACAAGTTTCTGACCTGATGTGCTATTTGCTCTTCTTGCTCATATGCACCCTTCCCCCAGGACGATACCAGGAGGCTTGGCTTTGCCATGTTACCCAGGTTGGACAGAGGTGCCAGAGATGATATTGTCATCTTATTAACGGGTCCTGGTGTGGGACGCTGGTGCCAGCAGGAGCAGCTGGGGTCTCAGCTCTCCCTGCACCCCAGCTCATGCTGCACCAGGCTGGTGTAGCTGGAAGCCCCTGCAGAAGAGTGTGCACATTCTTTGCATGGAGCTAACCCTGCACTGGAAGTGACTCTTTTTGCTTCTCTCGAGTTTCTAGACCTTCTCCCCCTGCCTCCTATGGCCCATAGCTATGCGCCAGGGAGAGCAACCCCAGGGAGAAACGCACCTGGCCCAGGGGACAGACGGGTAGCACGTCATGCAGACAGCTTGAGAGCATCTCTGGAGGGGAATTGTCAACCAAACTGGGAAGTGCTTTCATGGAAAGGAGACCTTTCCCTGAGGGCTTGAAGAATCTCCCAGGCTTGGAGACCATGCACTTCAGCTGAGTGTCCTCACAGGGGTGTCAAGGAGTGGGAGAGGGCAGAGGCTTGAAAGTGAGCACAAGGAAGGAGGAGAATGAAAGCAAGGGGTAAAGAGCATTTGAGGGAAGCCTATGACTGACTGACTCACAGAAAACAGAGCTACCTCATAACATGAACTGACATGGTGTTCCTTTCATGTAGTGTGAAATAGCTGAGGGCTCCATCTTTCTGCTACACAAAGATGTTGATTTCCAAGGACTGCAGCTTTCTAGGGCAGTAATTAAGCTTTAAATTGAGAGATCAAATGTAGAATAAATATCTCATTAATCTTGACAAAGCTCAATCTTTCTGCACAGGTCAGAGCAAAAGAGAAAGTGAGTGTGAAGGATGGGATAAAACAGGCATTGCCTTCCCTGCGTGCTGAAGAGTGGTGTGTGGCACTTGGAATATCTGCGCAGCTGCAGGAGCCCAAGCACATATCCACAGCCTCCTCACAGAAACCAGCAAGTTGCAGGGTCTTGCAAGGATAAACATTTTTTAATCTTTCCTCACTGGAACTGGAAACACACTACAGCCTGGCTGTGGATGCAAAAATCCCAGGAAACAAAGAGAGGAAAACCAAGATTCTTGTTCTGCACCCCAGCAATTGGGTTCTGTGACCTTTGCACGGAGATTTGGGATTTTCCATTTTTAGGGTTATGGTGGGAATTTTTTTCTAAATACCCATTGTTGCCTCAGGTGAAATGCGGAAAGAGCCCAGCAAACAGACCCTTGAACATGATACCACCCACAGCCATGTGAGCTAAGCCCGCCATCACTGATGTTTGCCAGCAAAAAGATTCTCTGGCCTGCCTCCTCTGGTCTTACTCCTCTTTGGTCCCTCTAGAAAAGATGATTTATGAGTTTAGCGTAAGAAAGACAGGAAAAATTGGCTGTTTTCTTGCTGTCAAAGCCACTGTTTCCAAAAGTGGCACAAAGAGGAGTTTGAGTTCTCTTGCCTGTGCCTTTGGGAGCCAGTAGAGAAGGGAAATGCCAGAAAGACTTTTCCTAAGGGTACAGCAGGGTTAAGCTGGGCGTTTATTTCTGAAATTACTCCACTAATGTTCTTATGCAAATGAAATGTGAATCCTTGAAAAAGAGCCACCGTTCCAACTGACTGAAACAAGAAAAGGCAAGAACTAGCTAGCATGAGGTTGGTCTAGTTGACAAGATAATAACAGCTGAAAGGATGTAGGTCAACTTCCTAAGACTAGCATAACTAGTCTTTACCGGTGTGAAGCAACTAAATTGTAGTTTGCAAAGGTTATTTGGCTGCTTTGTCAGTGTCGTCATGTAATGAGACAAATAGATACATTTGTCTAATAGAAATAAAAACAAATGCAACTAATGCAGCATAATCATGTTGAGCCACTGGATCTTCCAGAGCAGTTGCTCATGTAAGATTAGCCCAGGAGAGTGCTTAAACATACCATCAGGCTCTTGTCACTCATACTGCTGAAGCCTTGGATTCGTGCTGCTTTTATATGTATATGGGAAGTTCTTGAGCATCAGTGAAGAGTGTAAGATAAAGAAGTAATCTTTGAGTTCTTGATTTCTCATGGAGAGGGACAACAGCATCCTGGGCTGAGATGAGAGGACCTGAACTGGTGAGTGCCCGGGATTCCTCGTGGCCACGAGTGTTCAGTGCCGCACTAGAGGCTAACCCACATGCTGTGAAGGAGCACGTTGCTCACTTTGTCAGTCTGTGGTACAGGCTCTGCGTGGGTTTGGCCACTATGAGACATTCAGCCTTAAGGGCTGAAGATCCCTTCAAACTTCTTTATGCTCCTCGATGGTGGCGAAGCCACCGCTGTAAGTCCTGGACTCCTGATCTGGGAAATCACCCAGGCTTGCAAGGCTACAGACCCTGCAAGAAGAGCTGGGGACACAGACGCATTGCTCCCCAGTGCTGGGTGTACTTGGCTCACACCTCTCCCACCACTCTTTGAGATGGGAATAAGGAAGCTCAGAGTCTGTCCCAAAGGTGGGTTGCTGTAGGCTTTAATGGAAACAGGCTCTTTGTGGATCCCAGCACACAGACCTCCATGCCAGGAGAGATCTCAAGGGCTGGGCTTCCCTCTCATGTGGGTCTGGAGCAGGGAGCAGAGGATTAACCAACTGAGCTAACGCTCAATGTGAGGAGAGGGTGTGAGTGATTAAACACCCAGTCCCACACAGAGGCTAAGACTGAAGGCAAAGTGCTTACAACTCCTCGGTGCCCTCTGCTCCTCAGAAAACAGCCTGCAAACAGCTGTGCAGCGATTGCAAAGTCTCCACACTTGTGAGGTAAGATGACTCCTAAGACTACCCTGGCAGCAGTGCTCCTGAGACCCCAAGAGTGTGCCCTGAGGGTGCGAAGTCCAGGACTAGAAGCCCAGTTGGATCTGTCTCAGGGCTTTGGGAACCCACACCTCCTTCCCCTGCTACTGCAGAATTCAGTGGTTTCCTACCATATAGTAAACTTGCACTTTCTTTTTTTTTTTTTTGGCTCTTCACAGGTTTGTGAGCACAATTTTCCTTGCAGATGGGAGGAACAACTCCCAGGTGGATTTAAAGACTACCTTCCGGGCTTCAGGCACTGCCACGCTGCAGTGCTCCAGCCTCGCTTATTCCACCTCATCGCATTTAATTGTGACTGGAGATGGAGCCTGCAAGCCACCTGCTGCAGAGAGAGCTGAAATGCTGCTGACTCCTTTTGCTGTCCTTTGAGCCTGGCAGAGTAGATGGCAGATGCCTCTTTTCCTTTCAGAAAACCTTTTGTTCTGCTGTGCCCACTTTCTTTCCCTCTCCAGTCTCTTTTCCATGATCACTTCAGCACCTGCCTTTTGCAGCTTTTTATCTGGCTTCCCAGTTTGGCTTTCCACTTTCAAATCTCTGTACACTGTCATCTCATCATTAGCTGCAGAATCTCCCCCAGTGTTAGCACACGCACCAGCCACCCCACTGACTTTCATCTCCACTTTTTTCTCCTTTTCATCTTTCCTATGCCCTGGACACTTTCCAGTCTGTTTCCTTAAGCATGGGCTGTCACATACAAAGCCATAGCATTGTTTCCAACCTTGTTTTCTTTTCCATTAGTATTTTAGAAACAAGCTGGGAACTAGCATGTATCACCTTTTGTTTCTTCCTATTGCAAAGAGATTTTGGTGAAGAGAAGGGGGCAGGTGCTCTGGGGGTTTGGACACACTCAGCACCTGCTGGTGTCTGACCCCAGTGGGAATGGAGGCGTGAGCCAGCCGCTCAGCCTGGTTCCGTCTCCGGTAACTCAAACACTTGCAGCAAGACTTTTCTGATTTATACATCAGCCTTAGAAATGATGGCATTCCTCCAAGTACTTTCACATTAGCTTCTCAAGAGAAGAGTGGGTAAAACACGGCATTAGCTTTTATAGTCAGTTGTCCAAATGTGGTTTTGTCTGGGGTTGCTGGCTGTTCTAGCAGTGGTGGCAGGTCCCCCATCATGGGAGCTATATTGTCACAGGACAAGAGTCCCCTTCACTGCCACACTTAGAAGACAGCTATTTTCTCCTCAGATCTTGCTATGAAAGCCAGCAGTGGCCATCAGGAGTGACTACTCTTCCCTGCCATCACCTTCTGACTGCTGTAGGTCAATGGCTCACCACTGAGTTTCACACATGAGCAATAAGCACTCAGAGACGGCATTTTTCAAGCTGAGCCCTGGGCAGGCTCAGATCGTCTTGGTGAAATAAGGCCTCTTTGCAGTGTAGCAGAGTTGATGGCCCTCAAGGTTCAGGGGGAAAAAAAAAAAGTTACATTCAGGAGAATGGCAAGAGGCTTGTGTCTCCTAAAGAGAGAGGTACATGAAACAGGGATCTTCCTTAGGCGCTCCTCTGACCTGACCACAGACCAGACTGACACTGTTTCTTTATTTCAGCAAGGTGTACACACAGGCAAGTTTTTTGTCTCTCTTCATTTGCCTGAGTTCTGTTAACTTGGAACTTAAATACTCCGCTTGTTGCATTTTGGATGGTAGGGGATCTGTCAGTCTGTGGCACGCAGAAAATGTGTTTGTGCTACCCAGAAACACAGATGTGAGACAAGGAAGGTCAAATGCTCATAGTTCCCCACAATTTTCACTGGGGTATATGAAGACACTTACAACAATGCTATTGATTTTTTTTCCTGTAACAGAAGCAGCAGGCCATTAATTTATTCATTTCTTCAGTTAGAAACATCTGTTTTGCAGCTCAGGTACAGGGGAAATGAAAGACTCATCTTTCATTTTACTTTCTTATTTTTCAGCGTGTGCACTACAGTGTCTAATTGCAATGGCAGCACCATGATGGCAGTCTTGACTCTGGCCAGGTAAGTCTTCCTTCTCGGTGTGACCATCAATCACGTGCCTGGTTCACAGTCCCTGTTTTGGGGGAAGTTTTGTGGGTTCCCCCAAGCAGCCCCACTGAAACAAGCCTCTGCCTAAGCACAGATCTCTGGAGTCCTGATGATGACAATGCTTTCGGGCTCTGGTTTTGGTGAGTAGCCAGCACTGGAAGCAGGAAAATTCCTTCTTGCCCATCCACATAGCCCGTGCCTGTCCTGTGTGCAGCCTGACCAGCACTGTCCTGAGACCAGCCTGGCCCTGCAGCATGGCCCCGGCCCCAGCGCCAGCCCTGGAACGCTGTGTGAGCATCAGGGTTAGTTGTTGCTCTCTGCTGGTAAAGCTTGAGATGACCTGGCAGCAGGATTGGTGAGTAGCCAGCACTGGAAGCAGGAAAATTCCTTCTTGCCCATCCACATAGCCCGTGCCTGTCCTGTGTGCCGAGACCAGCCTGGCCCTGCAGCATGGCCCTGGCCCCAGCGCCAGCCCTGGAACGCTGTGTGAGCATCAGGGTTAGTTGTTGCTCTCTGCTGGTAAAGCTTGAGATGACCTGGCAGCAGGATTACTTTATGCTTGCTTCTGGTCTCTCAGTGCAGCGTTTTTGTTATTTTGCTCAGATGGGTTGTTAATATCAACAGGTGCCTTTATGGGCCAAAGACAACAAGAAGCGTCAGGTGGGGACAGGAGCACAGGCAGCTTTGCCACCTTTTGGTCCAGGAGGACAGAGGTTTGCTTTCCACAGCAGCAGGAGAAGGGAGATATCTTTCAGGATTTATATAGACAAATAAGCAGATATATACACATGTAGATATAAAAATACATGTATGGTTCATCTAGATGAGTTATGTTTTGTGTGTTCCCAGATGAATGCTCCAGTTCTCCTCTCCTCCACAGCATACACACATTTGTTTTCTCTGCAGCTTCAGTACTCAAGAGAAGCTTGCCGGAGAGAGAAGGTTTCCCTTTTGCAGGATTCTAGGTAGCGGTAGAGAGGGCCTTGAGCTATTGCTAACCAGAAATTTTAAGAGGAAACCCTGCATAGTTGAGCCTGGCCCTTGTAGCCGTTAACAGCACTCGGTGTCAAGGTTATGAAAATCTTCCTGAAACATTTTTATGCAACTAAGCAGGACCGTGTGGCAGGGCTTTGCTGCTTTCCACCATGGTGTAATGCCAATAATGGTCATGGTTTCTTTCTGTGTTATCAAGGGACATGTCCTGGGCTGCTGGGAGGGATGGAGTTCAAAGGGTGGTAACTGCCTAATGTCAGCTTCCCAGAATCCTGGTGTCCATGGCTGCCAAAATAGTATCATCCTGTTCCTCCGCATCCCTCTCACTCCATGGATACCAAGCAGAATTTTTATGCCCCTGAGTAACAGTAAGTATTAGAACAGCAATTTTAATGTTATTGTAAGTCTTACTACCCAACAAGCAAAAGTAAAAAGAAAAGATGAACAGAAGTCCATGTACCTGGAGTAGTCCTCTTTGATCTCACGGCTTTAGAAAAGGAAGGCTGACCCCGACATCACTTATGAACTCATACAATATTCAGCTGAGACGTGAGCTTTCAAATCCTTGCCCTGCTTACATGTCCCTTTGATGGCCTTGGTACCGGACTGCCGTCTTTTTCTTTCAGTCCTTACTTGTTTGTTTGGTGCCAAGGGCACCCTGTGTATGGAGGCTCCAGCTGCTTTCACTCAGCTGAAACATTAATGCTGGCCTCCTCTATGCATTGAGCAGCTGCTGTCACGCAGAGCTGCAGACGTGCCTGTGTTCTTGCAGGTGGCACAGCTCGAGCTGCACCGCAGCTTCAAAGGGAATGGGAGAAATACGGAGAGGGCAAGCGCAGAGCCTTGCTGAAAGTCAGCTTCTTCTAATAAAGGGTGGGTTATTTCTCATTTAGATGCAAAATGGTTGGATCCTTTGGGAAAATTGCCCTGCAAGCGCAGACTTAGACCTAAGCTGTAATTCGCTCTCACCGTGTGCCAGAGAAATCCGACTGCCTTCAAAGGACTCTAGTGCAGATAGAGACAATGCACCCAGCTAGCAGAGAGCTGATTTCTTCCTTAGGCAGTCTTTCCCTTTCAGCATCTACTTGTACAATCATCAGCTCCTGGCTGAGTTACTATGGTAATAAGCGTATATCATGGGCGTTACACTTACTCGCTGTCGCCAGGGTCACAGGAGAGGAAAAATAACAGAGCAAGCTGCTTAACTTCTTAGTTTCCTACATGCCCATGCTAAGAGTGTGGGAAAGAACTGGAAAGGACTGGAATTCCCTGTATCTCCCATGACCTGCCAACTCACACTGCAGACACAGAGACAGGCACTCCTTCCCGTGCCCCAAGGAGGTCCCCTGTGCTCCCAGAGACCGATGTGCCCAAAGAGCAGGATGTGGCAGTGCCGTGAGATTTCTCCAGGAGCAAGACGAGGGTTGTGCTGTGGGCTCTAGGGGTGTAGGGGAACAGTGCTTCATGTTCAGAGTGCTGCTGGTGCATCTGAGAGGGCTTTGAGGGAGAGGAGCGGGGTGCTGCCTGAAGAACGCCAACCCTGTCCTGCAGGTGTCTGGAGGGGCTTGCTGCTCCTTGGTGTAGCACCTGGGCTCACCCACCTGTGAGCAGGCACCGGGATGGCTCTTGTGAATGGAGAAGGAGGTGATATGGGTGTGAGAAAGCCATGCTGGACCTGGTCAGACTCACAGCCAGGTTGCCATGGCCAAAAGTGAGGTGGTGGATCCAGGCTGCGATGCCTACTATGCAAATACTATCAAATCTGTGCTTTCCTCCAGGGCCAAGAAAGCTTGCCGAAAAATACTTCCACTGCTGCAGAACACCCCATTTTATGTGGCATGGAGTGTTAAATGGCAACCTTGTGCAAAGAGTATGGATGTGTATATAAGAGGCACATGAGGAGGACTCTGAGGTCCTGGTCTTGCAGCCCCAGGCTCTGCTGTTTTCCAGCTCCAGTGCTTCAACCAGGCTATTTTTATCACTTGGGCTGCAGTTTTTACTTACTATTCTTATCCTGTGTTACTGATTACTCCCGATTATGAAGGAGTTTAAACTTGTTCAACACATGTTAATGATTCTGTGTCGCACAGCATAAATCAGAGAATGGCGTCGGCAGCCAAAGCTCAAGAACAAAGTCTGCAAAGGGGCCTGGCCTCGGTCTGGCGCAGGAGAATAATGCATTGTGTTAAGACCAGGCACTGTCATTTTTTATAACAGAATATGTAAGAGCCTACATTGGTTTTATTCTTCCTTTTTACTTGGCTGAACAGTCAATCAGGAAGAGTTTATAAGTCACCAGAAGAGGCAAATCCAACAAGCTGTCAGGAGTGATTTTCCTGGAAAGATGAGTGCAAAACGCTGTTCTTATTTACATTATTCATGCACATTTTTCTAGTTCTAAAGGATTCACTAGGGCATATAATGTACTATTTCCAATCAAATGAGCTAATCTCTCAGCAAATTGTTCTGCTTTTCCACAACCCACTTGTGGGCTTTTTCCTTGTATCTGTTGCAATTATTATTTAACCATTCTGAAAAATTTTAAGCTACCTTGGTTTGGAAGAAGAGAACCATGTGAGTTAGCCACACTCAGTCATCAAGATCCTTAAGAACCAGAAGACACAAGTCTGGATATGACCTCCAGAATGATCTCCACTCCTCCCCCAGAGCGGGAGAGGAATGATGCTTCCAAAATGAAGAGCCTTGAAGAGCACTCCTGCACAAGGTCCTGCCCCATCCAATGGGGGTCCTGCAAGGTCAGCCAGGGCAGCTGGAGCTGCTCAATGCTGTCTCCTCCAAAACACATGAAGTTATCTGCTGAGTGAGGCAGGGGTATTCTAGACTTAAAGGAAAGTACGATCCAATTTCAGAGAGAAGATGGATGGCAAGCAAGCCCGAGAAAGGGCTGGAGACCATTTAAACTGCACCTGCAGCCAGCTGTGGATAGCTACAAGCTGTCAGCCCTGCCTCAGACAAGCTATCATTTATCCTCCAGTACAACCATATCTTGCTCTTTAATGTGTAGTTAACAGAAAGAATTACTACAGTAGTAAGGACTGCATTTGCACTTAAATGAATTTTTAAACATCTTCTTGTTTAACCTTCCTGATGGAATAGACATGTCTGCCTGTGGAAAAATTGAAAACCAATAAATAATACATCCACTGAGTGTTTCACCTTGGGAAAGATCACATTCTGAAACATACGTCAGTTCATCAAATTAAAGTTTCTATTTGATGGAAGGGAGATTATTTGGATTCAAGGACTAGTAGCAGAACTGATTGCATGATGGGTCCCTAAGTTAAAACAACAGCATCAGAAGTCAGAGCGGTGCTGCTGGAGCAGACTCCTCCTGCAGTGAATGTGCTGCTTTGATGCTTACCAGAAATAATAATTGTTGGCATTTTTTTAATATGGCACAGTTAGTGAACTTCTTCTAAAGTCAGAAACTCTTACTGGCTGCAGTGCTTCACATGCTGGGACTGGTCTCCATGGGATTTACAGCCTGGGTAGTCCTGCAAAGGACTGATGCTGACAGAGGGAATTCTTGGTCTGGGCAGAATCCCTGCACTGAAGCTGCTCACACACTCACAGTCACCCTGCTCTCCTTGCCCAGCCTCTGGAATAACCTCGTGATCCGGTCACTGGAGTTGCTGTGTCTATATTGAGATGCCCACGGCACTTCCAAAAGCTCAGGACCTGGAGTAGGGTGTGCGAGGAAACCCCTCGTTGAAGAAAAAGGTTTCAATCTATAACATACCAGAAATGTGTATTCCTTCATGGCTTTAAGTGCACTGACACAGTCTGCAGAATTATAGGCCAAATTCTGAAAAGATCTTTGAACTGGGGACAGTGCCACACAGTGACCCCTCCTCCGGTCAGGATGGACCCAAGGGCAGCAGGCTCCCGAGCTGTGAGAAAATCGAAACGGCTGCATGCTGAAAAGCAATTTATGACACATGCTTTGGGAACTCTCCTGAGAGCAGGAGCACAGCAGAGCTGAGGTGTTGCGTGTGAATCCCTTTCTTCTGCTGTGAGCAGGGAGTCAGGAAAGTTCACAGAGGCTGTGTTTTCCAGGCTGCCAGCCATGGCTCAGCGGGTGCAGAAATTAGAGACAAAATGAGGAAGGGACTCTCCCAGGGCAAGCTGGGAAGCGCCATTCATGTTCATCATGACTCAGAAAGCCACCCGGTATCCGTGGGAGGCAGAAAGCTGGGTGAGGAGTGGAGGGGGAGGTTTGTGGGAGCAGCACGCAGGTGGCAGAATTGCTGGGGTGGCTTATTGGGCCTCATGGCAGGGACATGCTGTGGAGGAGTCCTGGAATGAGGGCTGGTCTATACTTGCCTTGTGTTATGGGGTAGAGGGGAAGGGGAAACATTGCTTCATTTCCAACTTTACAATTAGAGCATTAGCCTTTTATTAGAGCACAAACTATTGTGTTGATGCTACTCTTCCCCTGTGTTTTATGTGATCTGAGTGCTCTTTAAGGGTACCAATGCATTCCAGTAAAGCAGTGTTGTGGACATCCCCTGCTCTGATGGGGGCATAACAATCTTCTGAAGCATTTTGGCTTCCTGCGAGGCTGTCAGGGTCAGTTTGGGGACACAACACGAGAGCTTTTGGATAAAAGCACTGGACTCATGCCTGGTTGGCCACGAAATACAGTCTTTTATCCTTTGTCCTCCCTTTCTCTGTTTTGCTTGGCCTGACCCTATTTGAACGTGGCAGCCCTATTAGCTATGTGCAAGGAGAGACAGACCAGCTCTCCTGGAAAATTGTATACACGCACCTACAGCTGCATGTGTTCCAAACATGGAGAGAGCCACAAGAGCAATCCCGGGAGGGACTTTGCAATAAGATGCTGCTGTTGTTGTATGTGGTGCAAACATGTGTGCATTGTGGTCACGCATTTTCTCAGTGCATCACTTGTCTTAGAGACAGGCCGTGATGACTTTACATATGTTGCATTTCTGCCATACCTCTGTCATATTAGAAGGCAAAGCTGGAATAACAGGGCCTGTGCCAACTCTCAGCACAGCCATAAATTCTAGGAATGCTTCCGAGGCAAGTTAAAACAAATTAGTAATTATCATGACTGACAGGTACTCTGCAGCGACCAATGAAGAGCCTGCTGGTGAATACTAAAAATCTCTCAGCAGAGGAGTTACAACTGTGGCTGTCAACGTGGCTATAATTAGGCAGCGCTAAGTGAAACGAATTCTTCTCAGATGTACTCCCTCGAGAATCCGCAGATCTGGATTGTCATGCAAAAGGAGGAGACTAAAAAGTGCTGTTCGCTTGTGTCATGGAGCCCACAAAGGCCGACCAAAATGGGACCCAAGTGGAACGAGGACAGGACTTGAGCGAAAGAGGGGCTAGTCTGCCTCTCAGTCCAAGCTGTCATATTTTACATTCCCTTTCTGCCATCTCTTCCAGGGCCTCCAAGCACCTCACAAATACCAGAGTTATGCCTTTCAAACACCCAGGAGTATTAATCACTTGAAAGATGAGTTAATAATCTCAGAGTTGTTGAGACATGCTGAAGGACAAGCTGATAAATTTTCATTGCACAGTGGGGAAGTGTTCCTCTGGCTGGGAGATCGGGTTGATGACAAGTTCAGAAGTCTCCAGGGAAGCAGATGAAGAGACAGAAGTTTTCTGTGTGAGCAGGAACAGTCATCTACAAATGTAAAACCTCCTGTGGAAAAGTCAAGCACTGTTAAAAGAGACCCCTACCTCCCTACTTAAGGATTAAACTTTGCATAAAGGCTAATTGTTGCTGTTTAATATCTCCCATGCCTAAACCAAACGTGTCTTTCTCCAGCATCATGCCTTTTATTTTTACAGTTTAGAGAAAATAAACACCCATGGAACATTTGTGGACAGAAATAGCCATCCAATTATCATTGAGTTCTTCTGTGATTTTCATGCTCGATGTCGCAACCCTGATCTGGTTCTTTACGTGTGACACCACTTCTTGCAGAGGGGCTGTCTGAAAGGGCACATCCTTGACGGTACCACACGGGCCTGAGATGAACTGGGCAGCGACGTCCCTGTCAAAGTGAAGCAACTGCAGTGGCAACAGCAGTTGAGAAGGTTATTAAACTGCCGTTGATTAAGAGCTCTGACTGTAATGCTGAAATCGCCCTGCCTCCATCCTGGGTGCTACAGACTATACTGTATTTCCACAATAGAAAACATTAATTTTCAGCCATGCTTCAAGCTGTTGTGTTGAAAACAGATAATTTCCCCTCACTCCTCAAAATGCTGATCTGTTGATCTATTTTTCAGGTGAGCTGTTGTTAAATCTCACTGGGTGTGTTGCTGCTGCATCCTGTTTGTGCTGAGTTTTGTTATCAGCTCCCCGTGTGCACATTCTAACAGCAAATGGCCTTGGGTTAAGAAGCAGGAATTTGTGATTTCAGAGATGCCTGGAATCTCTCCTTCTAATCTTCCTATAGGATTCGATCCATCAAGGCAGAGCACCATACAGGAACTTTCCAAGAGATGACAGATTTACGTGAGTTGATGCTTTACACCGAGGCTCCCCCTGCAATGATGTGCCTGCAGTCAGGATTTAGAACTCGGACTATTAACTCTGGGTAGCAAAAAACTTGTCAAGTTGGGGCTTGGCCATCACATTCATCTGTAAAACCAGACTGTTTGTTCCATTCCTGACGAAGGCAATGGAAAGCACGAAGGACTGAATTAACCTACGGGTAAGTAATTGAAGAGTTCAAATTTCCAGCTCTTTTTACACCTTCCTTTCATGTTTCAAAGAACCACCACTCACCTGGGGTGGAAATATGTTGTTACTATCAACACACCTGTGTAGAGGATAACAGAAAAGCAGCTCCCTCCTGTGACTCAACGTGCTTCCATCTGAAACATTCAGTATGACTAGCAAGGGGTCTTGTAAGTACGTCTTTCTCCTCCATCTGGCAATTTGATCCATGTTCCCCTGTCACCATTTTTGATGGATTCATTTCACACATAATGAAAGACTGCTCCATGGGTGTTTAAATAGCAGTAGTGAGGCAGTTGCCAGCACTCCACAGCAGAGACCTTCAACCAGTGGCTCTGCTGGCTGTTTTTAGTGCCTATATGACAGGTGGAGTACCGCACCTAGCATCAGTCTTGATCCTTATGTTTGCTATGGTGGAAACATTTTTAGCAGTATAACTGAAAGTGCATTCGCAGGTGACCACCGCCAGAACGAAAGAGCAGGGATGAGCACGGCCCAGTGTTTTCATGTGCAAAGCTAGCACCACCCACACATGATTGTGAGAGAAAGAGGTGTAGATGTGACGCCAACACTTTTAGGGACAACTACAGTCAAGGGAGGGGTAGAGATTCACTTTCAAATGAAAAGTGGGAGTAGAGCTCTCAGATGAGTCAGTAAGGAAGAACCCCCGCAGAGGAGTCTCACACCTCTTACTGCCTTGCAGAACGGCTTGTGGCTGCCTCTTTGTTCCTGTCCTACTTTCTAGGAAAACTGCAAAAGTTCACTGCATTCTCGTAATGCCCCCAACAGCAATTCTGAGCAACCTGCACTATCACGGTGCTGATAGCTGATAGCCATCAGCTACACAAAAAGAAATCTAAAAATGACATACAATGCTTTTCACTGGCACTTCTCCTTGCATGAGTAAGAGCTGAGCCTGGGCTGTGTGAGGTGGGGAAGGAGCATATCTGAGAGTTTCTGTGAATTGCACAAGAGGCAGAATGTTGTTTTATAATTCTGTGAAGAAAATGATGGTGCAGAGAGGATACAGAACTATTCTGGAAACTCCACTTTGGGCCTCCATTACTGCTCAGAGGCCAAGCTCTGTCACTGTACCACCAGCACCCAGAGATACTGGCATCAGCAACAGACCCGTCAAGAACAACACTTGAAACCTTGCCCAGCCTTTATGGACTAATCGTCCAGAACTCTGTTACATCGTCTCCTTTTCATATAGTTATACCCATACACTGTAATGTAAATAGCATTTTGGGGTCTTTCTTACATGACCTGCCCTGCAGACTTTCATCCTACAGGTGGCAAGACACACTTGCCTATGTCTCCGTGGTCCTTGGGGAACAAGGTGATGGGAAAGTAACAGTGAACTGAGTGATTTTTTCTTCTGCGTCCTATCTGGCTCATCCTTGCTTTTAGATCTTCCTGGTCCTCAAACAAGAACTTTTAGTTATAGCAAAAAACCACTGTCAAGGGTTGGGGCTGGGCCGGCCACTAAATGAATGACAGACAATGTTATTAACCTCTCTCCCATCCCAAAAAGGAAGGGAAAGGGAATAACACAGAGAGAGTTACGGTCTGAAAAAGAAAACTAGAACAGCTTTAATAAACAATAATAGTACTAATAATCAATAATTAAAATAAGGAAATATATACAAATATATACAAACCCAATATTGAACACACCCCCACACTCTCCAACAGCAATCCCCACTAACGCTGCAGGGCAGGCAGCGCTAGGGAAGCCCCACATTCAGCGGCAGAGGGGAGCTGGATGCAAGAGCTGAGTTCAGGAATTCAGTATCAGGATCAAGGGCAGAAGGAGTCCTCATCAGATGCTGGCCATTAGAGCAAGAAGGCTTCACCCTTGTGATCCCTCAGCTTTATACTGAATATGGAATGGAATGGAATGGAATGGAATGGAAATACTTTCTTGGTAAGGTTTGGGTCACTTGTCCTGTCCATTTCTGCCCGGAGGTGTGACTTTTTAGTTCCCTGTGACCCTTTTACCTCCCAGCACCTGCAGTATGTTACACAAGATTTAGCAGTGACCTTGGTTTCTGTAGAAACAAGTATAAGCAAGAACCTTTCTGCATACCAATCCCTGGCAGTAACTATAAACATCAGGCATTATCACTTCTAGTAGCAGACACTGTCTGCAAAAAACGTGCTGTTAGCTTCAGAAAGTGCAGCCTCTTAGAAGAGACTTATCGGAAAAGTAAAATCACTGAACAGAATTGGTTCTGTTTAGCTCAAACCAGGACACACTGCAATTAAGATCTTTAAAAGCTCCTGAAAAGAATTCAGCTGCATTTCTTTAAAGCAATTTTTTAATATGTTTCTGTTTTTCCCTACACCTCATTTGCACTTGCAAATTTCCCTTTGAGGACTGTGAAAATACCAGCACGATATGAAGTATCTCTTAAATACTGAAGCCAGACTAATGGTGTGGGGCTGATTCCTAGTGACAGCCACAAGTCAATGCGTTTGCAACCAGTCAGGGAGCATCATTTACTCGTTCGGCTTCTGACATGGGCATATTTGTAAAGCATCTCCTCTGGCTGTTGGGGTAAAGGAGAATCTAAACAGACTGGAAGTTCATCCTCACGTTTACGTTGTCACAAACACTGATTTACTGCCTACCAAGGATTTCTCGCCTGTCACCTTCTTATTTATGTAGCCCAAGCACCAGAACGCCCCTGACATCCTGCCTCTTGAGCACAGGAGTTCCTGGGAGTGACCCACTGGGAAGTATTTCTCAGGCAAGACTGGCAGCTCAGCCAGACTCATCCATTATCAGAAAATAACCTTTACATTTAAAACTTCTTTAACAGGATGATATTGAGAACATGCTGAAGACCATGTAACATCGAAGGTTGAACCAGAAATACAGATAAGATAGTAGGATCTCATTATAAGGGTCTTATTAATAGTGAAAAAATCATGTTTCTGTAGGAGTCCTCACTACGGTATTTAGCTCGGAGAAAACCCAAACCAGAAAAACCCTGGATTACAGACATACCAAGCAATATTTTGAAAATGGTTGTTGGGTAATAGCAACTCCACAAACAGTTAGAGAACTTTGTATTCTGAGTTCAAATTTTTTCTTAATGAGAATATGATCCTTTACGAGCATCAAGTTAAGAATTTTAAAAGCTCTTCCTTTGCTCTAGTACATTTAAAAAGATGACAGAGTCCTCTTTAGCCTTCACTTTGTGAGGCTAAGCAAGCCTAATTCCTTTAGGCACTGTTAATAAAGTAAGTCTTCCATTCTCACATTGGTGTTTGCAGCTTTCTCTGCACATGATACAGCCTTGAGTACCTCTTCCTTGAGCACAGGTCACCTGAGCTGCACACAGATGAGTTCTCAGTACACCTGCCTGGGAAAACATTAATACTCTGCTTTAGTAAGACCTCTTCAGATACATAAATTCTCTGTTTGCCTTTTTCATAACCATCTTATCATAGGCATGATATGACCAACTATCACCCTCATTTCTTCCTCGCTGCAGCCCCCTCAGAGCTATGGGAGGCCTTTTTGGAGCAAACACTCTTCCTAAGGCCTGGCTGATCCGAGATAGCTTTAACTGACTGAACAGTAGGTGAGTGCACGAGAGAGACATCTCCCACATGTGATTTACTCCAGATGGTTCTCTCAGGTAGTAAGACTGGACTTCCAGAAGTGCTTTTCCTTCACCTCACTGATACAGAAGCCTTAATAACTGATTTCGGCATCTAATATCCAAATAGCTCTTACCATCATAGATAGTTTGTACTCTGCCCTAGCACCTTGCTTCCGCTGCTTTAGTCACCAGTGCCATGCAGCACTTTTAATATTCCATCCCTCTTCCATGCTGACCATGTGCCACGGTAATAAATGAAAATCTTTAAGAGGATCAGGCCCAACGCCTCAAGGAATTCCAATATCAGTTTCTTTCCTACTCAGTAATTCCTTGCCCAAGGTCACTTGTGCTGGCTCCTTATTCACTCCGACACCCAGTTCCAAGGGTATCTTGTCCAGTCCAGCACAAGCATCATCACAAGTGATCGAATCCACCTGGCTTGGCAAGTTAGCTCGTCAGTTCAGCATCCAGGTAAATGAGTTATGCCTGGGAAATCAACAAGAGATACCAGCTGAGTTTGTCCTATCCGTTTTATCTACATAGTTTTCTACTTACCTTCAGGTCTTAATTATTTTCTTCAAAATTTGTTCTCAAGATTGCCCACGATTGTAGAAAGTCTCTGACTGCCAGGATAACCTTTGTCTTTTTAATAAGCATGGGTACGGTGCTTACTGTTCTGCTGTCAGACTGGAGCACTCCTAAATTTTAAAATCTCTGTTCCTGAAACAGCAGTTTTATACACTAATTCTTCAAAATTCTTGATGTAGATGAGTTTATTTCTTCTCCCAGCCTGAGCACACCATATGTTGTGAGCTTCTCCCACTTCCTGCATCTCTACCTTTTTACCAGCCAGCCACCCTGGCTTTATTTCCTGATGTAGCCAGAGCAAGAAAGGAAGTATTCCTTTGTTGTGTGAATTTACAACAGCTGCTGCAGATTCCCTCTGAAAAGATAAAGAAGATCATGTAGAGACAGCGCTACATACAAGACCACCTTCTGCTATTCACTTCTTTGCTTTCCTGAAGCAGTGAAACGTTTTACAAATACATAGACCTCTCTGTTGATTAACTTCGAGAGAGAACTGAGGAGTCCTGCCTATGTGAGGCTGAAGATGGCACATTCAACTTCAAGGAAGCTACAGGCAAAGTTCCTAAGGAAGCAGTTCTACCAGGGAATAAAGTTAAAATTCTTTAGTTAAAGCCTTTGGCTTAGGTAGAGGCTAGAACACACCTGAATTTACCCACAGGGCACAGCAGGAGGGCCAGGAAACCTCTTTCTTTTTAACATGAAGTGAGTTTTTCATGTAAAGGGGCTGCTTTTGTGCCCGCAAAGGTCAACATTGAAATTCCCTTCAGTTTTAACAGCATCCTATGTTTGCAGAGTGCTTTTTGCTTGCTTGGAGCTGAACAGAACTACCCACGTGCCCTTTTGCACAGGCGTTAGTGCCTGTTTGGTGCCAAGGAAACAGGCTGGATTGTCACAAAGGACCTTATCCAGATGCTAATTGCACTGCGAGAGGTTTCTAAAAGCACACAGTAGTCTAAATGCACACAGTCGATTTCCACATTCCTAACTTACTGACTGTGCTTAGAGCCAGCATTTAGAGAACTTGGCGAAGACTGCTGGGGAGAGTATTTTATCTGAAGTTTGTGCTAAAGAGAGATGTCCTTCACCTCACTTTGTTGTCTCAGCTGAGTCGCAGTGCTCCCCCATCGCATGTTCTCTAGCACCCTTACAATGCGTAAAGGTTCTTCCTTTCCTCAAGCACGTGTTTTATGTCAGACAAGACAGCAGAACCTTGATAATTCATCTGCTGCTCATTTGGTGGAAAATTACATCAGCTGGTGTTCTAAGAACTAATGCGATTCTAAGCATGTACCTAAGCTGTATTAACCTTTGGCTGTGTAGTCTGTGCGCTGTGAAGTCTTGTGTATCCAGACCAGCTGGACGTCCTTTACCAGTGCATTTGGGAATAAATGCTTTTTGCAAAATGTTAAACTTAACTCAGAGGTTCCTTCATTAGCTACAGTGGCAGAATTCCAGTGGCTTGGCACCAGCCCCTCCCTCCGCAGAAGTGAGCATGCAGCTGTCCCTCCTGAGAGCATAGCTGGCCTCAGCCAGACATGACAAGGACACGCGATGTGTAAGGTCACACAGGCAGCTTTCCCAGCAGCACAAGCTGTCTTCATCCCCAGCATGCTCTATTGCACTCCTGGGCCTCATTTGCTCAGCTGATTGCTTGACATGACGTGCTCTCTGCGGGGTTTGAGACACGTGAAAAGCGACTGTGACAGGACCAAACACATTGTCATCAGTGACCTCTTGTAAGCAGCATGTGGCAGTGACACAACCGCCACAGGTTACAGCCATCAAGGAGCTGCTCCTCAATCAAAAATGCTTCATCAAAGCCCGAGATGGTCAACAGTAGGAAGGAACTCCTAAAGGCATCCTGGCTGGACAATACCTGGAGCTGGGGATTGAGCCTGTTGAGCGAGACATCGCCGCTGGGTAGAAGAGCTCACTTCACGCACCTGTGGGTGAGCCTTCCGGAGCCTGCGGTGTCAAGTCTCCTCATTAAGAAACTTCCTGTTTATAAAAAGGCTTTTTGCAACAATGGGCAACAAACAGAAATCAAAGATATTTTTGAAAAGGTTTCACTAAAACTTATTTTCATTTCTATGAATGAGCAGGTATTTTTGGGATGTAAGAGTGAAACACGTATAAAATGGTTTATTTTAATGTTGGGAAGATCATATGGTTCCTTCTTAGGGAATAGTAAAACTATTTAACCATGGAAGTGTACACACTAGTTTGGCATGTTTGTAAACTACGTAATGGAGATGTTTTAGCATGTCCTTATAGGATATGACTGAGGACAGTGTAATTGTAAAGCTAATCTTTACAATCCTATAGTCCTAGTAATACTGTAAATACATTACCACAGGTATTATTGCTTTGTGAAACTGAGCCACGTACAAGGTTTACAAATGCATACGCAAATTTTATACTTTTCCAAAATTATTAAAGCATATGTTTGGGGAAAACCAAAAATCTGATGTCTGTTATTGCTAATTATTGCTGTGTTTGTGATATAAGAACTACTAAGGACTTGGCTTTGTTAAGGTACAATTGACCTTATATCTTCCTGGTTTATTCTGTGAAAGCACATTACATGGCCTATCATAGCTCTAATAATGGTCCTGTGACTATTTAAAAGGATGAACTAAACAGAAGTTCAGGTCTAGACATCAGGAAATCACTGAAGTCCTGCAGAAGATCCTGGGTGGTACTCTGGATCTGAGGCCCTGACAGGAACAGCTCCCTCAAGTCACTTCGCTGAACTCTGCAGCTGGAGGATTGATTCTCAGATGCGGGATTTTTTAAATCACATTAACTTAGCAGTGGGAAGGTGCACTTAGATATACACGCCAAACAATAAACACTTCATGGTGAGATACTGGATTTTCTACCAGCCCGGCGTCTCATCCAGATTTCCTGCCAGAAATGTAACACACTGTAAAAAATTGCAAAATTTGGAAGTTTGGAGAAATCTGTGTTTTACACTGGTTTCCAAACTTACTGAAGACCTTTAACAGGGTGCGAGAGTTATATTCAGGGCAGTTTACATCTGGAGCAGAAGGTTTGTCTTGGCTCTACTACTGGCACAGCCTATTTGGCCCTTGAAGGCAGAGGAGCTCTGGAGCAGGCCATTCATGGGACTTCCGAGAAGTCAACAAACGCATGGTTAGCTGAGAATGTGAAATATCTGCGTGCTCATTTCCATAGCTGTTAGCATGAATTTCAAAGTACTAAAAGGAGCACACAGTGCTTAAGAATAACATGATTCAACTGCTTCCGTGTCTTGTTCATCGCTTGCGGGTGGAGACGGAACATAACTACTTCTAATTTACATGACAGCAGTACCCTGAAGCCCCAGCTGAAGGCTTGTTTCCACCCCCCTGGGAGAGAGGCAGAACTGCCCGATATCTGGCTCCCACCTGTGCAAGTGTATCTCTAGTCCAGATTACGTACCATTCTGATTCTTACTAGCTGCCCTGGTAAGAAGTGAGGTAGACTTCAATGTCTTGCTTTTATTACAAAATCAGAGGTCAAAACTGGTATTTATTTCTGAGTTGCCAGCTTTTATTTCCAGTTATAATTTCTGGTTTGCTTTGACCTCATTTTGGTTTAGTCGGCTAACTGAGTGAAGCTTTTTATCAAAGAAAATATTTGCTACCAAACCAGCAAATCAGAAAATTTGGAAAGAACCACAGACCTCCTGGCTGGATCTTTGGTAGCAGGCTATGGCTCAGATCAGCCCTGCTCACCCTGTAATTCTGTGCCCATAAGGTAGCCATCACATAGCCAGCAGTGGCTGTCAGGTGGCCACTCTCACCCCAGTTAGGCTTGAAGGTTCTCCTGGTGTTATTTAAGCACATTAACAAATCAGAAGTGCTCTCCTTTAAGTCCGGGCAGCAGAAGCACTTTGCCATGGGTGTGGGACGAACACAAGGTGATAGTTGGCTCCTGCCCCAGAGGTACCACATTTGGATAAACCAAAGGTGAGAACAGAAGGTGAGACCAGCCCCGCAGATGCAGATTCCTTGCTGCTGCCAGTTCAGGCTTCTAGGCACTGTACAGCAATGCCTGACGTTTTCTGATTCATTCTGTAAAAAAAAGAAGAAATAGTTGATTTTACTAGAAATTACAACCTATGGGTGTCAAGGGACAGAGAAGGCCACCACCAAATGTGCCAGCATGCAGAAAAGACTATAGCTAACCAGAAATGATATTCTGTGGGTGCAAGAAAGCATGAGCACCAGATCAGTTTAAACCAGTGGTTAAATCCTTGCAGGCCTTCCTTTCAGTGAGCCTTGGCAGAAACATGAGTGTTGCTGAATCTCACTGTAAACAGAAGTAAGTAGTTTTTATTTCTTTACTTTTTGGAAGCTTCTTCTGGAAGTCTTGTGTGCCAGCCAGCCTCAAGCTACGGTGGAAATGTTGGTCCCAGAAGACACTCCCAGAGAAATTTCTTGTGCTATTGAGCAGGCAAAATGGGAAATCTCAGGAGCTCTCTCCACAGCATGTCAGATTTGTCATAGCATATATGACCAGCATATCATATAGCATATGACCAGATTTGTCATAGCACCAGCATGGTAATATGATTATCTGAATTTGTCTGCAAGGAAACTGGTCAGTTAGCAGCACTTTCTTGTTGTTAGTTTGCTCTAGATATAGGCTTAAACTCTTCATGACATGTCCCATATATGAAGCATATTTGGGCTACCTTTCTAGAGCCAACTTAATCTGTTCTTGAAACTCAAGCAGTGTTTTCATGTGAGTCACATCTGTACCTGAAGGAAAACCTGCATCTCACTGAAAACTTGGGTTTCAGTGCTTGAAATTATTGCTATGTTCCTGGGAAAAATCAATTCCAGAAGCTAAACGTATATAAGCATTTCCACTACCTGCTCTGTCTCCTGGCCCTTACAGAGAACTCACTCCAGGGGTTTTCCAGAGCTCTGGTACCATTTTCAGATTGTCCATCTCTTAACTTCACACAAACTGAAAATTCTTTTCTTCTTATCCATCTATACAAGGCAGTCTCCCCCAAAAAACACAGCTCAGCCACTTCCCAAACCTGTAAGACCTCCAGTGACAAAGTGCAACTCATTTTCATTGCCTTGGCATTGCCTCCTCACTGAAAAAAACCAGGGCAATCAGAAGTTGTGATTTTCCTGACCCTCCAGATAAGCTGCTTCCGTGCTGGAAACTATAGCAAAGGTCTCTGATACCCAGACACCTTAAGTGAACTCAAAAAATGCAGCAGAAATATTAAAAACAAAGCCAAACAAAACCCACAACTAAATGCATATAACAAAGAACGGAAGGATTATGCTGATATAAATTTAGTCAGAAGTCCTCCAAAATAATCGCTTGAGGAGTAAGGAGAATGGGATGTAACAGCTACAGTCTCTTCCTGCTTCTTGCCGGAGACAGCGAAGCATGACCGGGTGTTGGAAAGCAGCTCTGTCAACTGCAACTGTCCGTTTGTTGGCTCCAGAGAATTGCTGAATGTGCAGACAGACAGAAACTGTGTGATGTGGGTACCAATGTCATGAGCCCTGAGAAGAGGGAGGCTGGCGGGGAGGACCTGCGGTGGCAGACAGGCTGGCAGAACAGAGCAGAGCCCCCCAGCAGGTGGTGGTCCCCGACAGCGCCGAGGAAGGAGCGACTCAGCCGCCGCTGAGAAAGGGAAATCCCTGCTGGTGCCTCAATTTATTTCTCGACGAAAAAGAAGCAGGGTGGATTGGCCCACATTTCTGAGACTGTGGTTGCTGTGTGCCTGCAGTGGGATAAAACTGGCTTCCCTGATAGAAGTCAAATGTCTTGGGGGTACAAGTTACAGAGGTCTCAGTAGCAAACCAAAAATAAAAGGCTTTAGGTTTGCAAACATCTGACATCTCACAGACTGCAAAATTACTTGTCCTCAGGCACACAAAGAATACAAGCCTCCCAAGCCAGTGAGTAAAAGTGGCAGGCTCAGCTATCGAAAGGCAGAAGCGTGGTCTGGCTGCATGCTGAGCTCCTCATGCTCAGGCACTGAACAGTACCAAGCTGTACAGCTCCCTGGCTCTGCCACTTCATTTGCACTTGTCACTTCATTTTCACTTGGACTACAGCGCTGATCTTTACATGCCCAGGGCTTCTGTCATCATGATACTTAGGGTACCAGAGACACACATACCCCATCTGGTCGATGCAAGAAGCTGGTGGTACAGGCACACCTTAATGCACACACACACAAGGGGTTGCATGATGGTTGCACAGTCAACCTCCATGTCCTGGAGTGGTTTATGTGGTTTTGTGACCTTAATGTTAACTTCTGTGAATGTTTAACTGCACTGGTTTTTAGAGAACAAAGGGAAAACAAATCCACCATGGCCTCATCTCTACACCTGTATGAGTCACGAGTGGGACTGAAACATCTCCTCTATGATACCCACCCCTGCTTGAGCAGAGGGTATAATGGACCCTGAGCTGATGCAGGAGCTGCTGCTCTCTCTGTGACCCATCTAAGGGCAGTCAACGCACAAATCACAGAGAGTGATTTGAGGCACCCGAAAATACAGCAGCAGCAGCTTGCAGCAGCCACGAGCACCACTGGCAGGGAAAGTCTCCTTTCACCATGGTGGTCCTATGCGGGAATGTAATGCATCTTCAAGGATTTTAGCTGCCAAATTGTAGGAAAAGTCCCTACCGAGAAGAATATTTCCTACAGCTTTTAATGTTTTAATAGTTTGGGCTAAAGTTACATCTCTGGCTCTCTGCCACATTCATGCCTCCATGCACAGACACACTCCAGTTTGCACAAATTTGTTTTGATGGTACAAACCAACTGTGTGTGATTTTAACACGGGCAAGAACAAGAGTTTCACCACTAACCGGTTCTGGTCCTGGCTCCAACTATTTTTAGGAAAATTTCAAGCTGAAATTCAGCCTGAGGCAGGCAAGTGGCATGAGAAATTTCGAAGACATGAAGTTTGGCAGGGAAATGGGGTGGAGCCGCCCTCTCTACACCCTGACATCTGCAAGCTCCGAAATAACACCAGAATGCATCTGACTGTTACGAAACCACCAGAGAGCAAGGTGGTCCTTCTTCCCACTGGGTGTAGATTTGCCTTTATACTTTTGAAATTTCCCCTCATTTTTTTAAAAAAAATAAAATTCAAGCCCCTTGCTAAATTTTCCAGGAAGATGTTAATTTCGAGGGGTGGGGGGCAAGGGTGGTGAGAGGAAGACCAACCTGACTGTCTCCTGTGAATAAAAACCAACAGGCTGCTTGGGCACAACCCGGCACCACTTACTCCATGTAGCACTTTTATCGCTCCTTTGTTCATGGTCCTTTCTTTATTTTTTATTTTCCTATCTCTGCTTAGCCCTTGTTGGCCCTAATCCGAAGTTTCCTCACAAACTCTTTGTCACTTCGCTCCCACAGCGGCCCTGCACGGCGCCGGCCGAGGCGGGGAGGGCGGGCAGGAGAAAGGGAGGGAGGGCAGGCGGGAAGGAGGGCAGGAGGGCGGCGGCGGG
>NW_009703024.1:33468-33814 GCF_000703405.1 Apaloderma vittatum | reverse complement strand
CGGGGGGGCAGTTCTGCATCACCACAACAGGCGTTTGTGCCCGCTTTGCCTGCACAGAGCTCACCTAAAATAATGATAAAAAAGCCAGTAACTTTTAAAGTCCGTTTTATCCTATCGTTTTTGCGTAGCTGGAGATGACAGGCGGTAAGGCAGCTCCCAGCGCAGCCAGGGCTGCCCGCAGGAAAGGTGCCTTTCCTCCCGAGCTCCTGCGGGCTGTGCCAGGCAGCTCCGCACACGGTTCCTAATCCTGGTTATTATTGTTTCGCCCCACCCCGTCTTGCCCATAGGGGGTTGGAGGGCGCGACAGGGCAGGGCAGGGGGGCTGCTCGCCCTTTGCACCGACGAG
>NW_009703024.1:27199-33392 GCF_000703405.1 Apaloderma vittatum | reverse complement strand
AGGAATGTAATCCACAGGTATTTCTATGGAAAACCTCTCGGCTAGTTTAACACGTAACCGCGTTACTTTTTAGTAATAAAGTGAACTAAAATTTGCAGAAATGAAGCGTGCAGAATGCTGCTGCTGCAAATAAAGTTGCTTTTATTAAAAACAAATGAGTGAGGTTTGATTAAGTCTAAATGTTATTTAACAACCAGCACAAGCTAAGATTCCATAGAAAAAATAATGTGTTTTTTAAACATCCTCTTTATTTATGTACATTACCCAGGGTAAAAAAATTACAGCATATTAATGACATCAAGAGCATATCCAAATGCTGGAAACAAGGGGTCATACTTGAAAAATAAATTTTTCTAATCTGTTCTTTTTTATTTATTCATTTTATTAACCCACTTAGGGCATTTAAAACACCAGCTCAGACTACTTTACCCAGTGTGAAAGCTCCCATTCATTTCAGTTAGAAACTAGTAGGAACCTGTGACCAATATTTTTTTACATGTTGAAACTAAGTAGGTAATAATTTCTAACTCGGGTTTTATAAAAGGTTGCAATTTGATATATCTAGCCTACAGTTAAGTGGATTAAGCAGGTTGTAAGCAGCAGCATTCAGGAGGGGCCGATTCAGGAATCCTTTGGGGATATGCAAAATACCCATCTACTGGCTCATGTCAGGTGGTGGCATAATTTCTGGTGGGATCACCACACTCACATTTTTGTTAACCCAAAATAACCTTCATGTCTCTTACATTTGACTGTACAGGGCTGCTAAGAGTTCTGGAAGGATCTGGGTATTTTCACCTCCCTTAGGTAAAAATTGGGTGTTCAGCCCTTCTGGTGGGGCTCAGCAACTTGCAGGATCCTTGCAGTGAGGGGGAGGCAATTCCTTGCTACCAGTCCCTCCTGCACAAGGTGGGGTACAGGCTAGCCTAGTATTTATTAAACCCTAATGGTCGACGTAAGTGCTGTATAGTGAAAACTTGGTGTTTTGCTACAGATAAACCATCCTTGTCGATGCAAATATTTGCTGTTGCCAACTGCTGGGGTACGTGGAACTGTGGGAGGCTGCCTGGTTTGCTCCTGATGAGGTTTGTACAGTGAGTGACAGCTTTGGATGAAATCCAAACCAGACATTAATATTAATATTAATTAAACTAATGTAAGTTAATGCAGAATAAACAGTAAGCAGCAGCTAACTGTAAGCTGTCCACTCTGGCCCCCAGGATTCTTTGTTTGAAGATGCCTAACAGACACGTCACATTACACGTTTAGAGAAAGGGACCAAAATCATTGCCAAGTTATGCTTAGGTTAAGGAAAGAAACAGAGAAACGTTATGGGCTCAAAAGCACTAGACAAAAATACAAGCAAGGCTCTTGCTCTTAATATGTTTTATATCAGAAAAGGAGAGGCCGTTGCTGGAAAAGATCTGAAAAAAGTCTTCTGAATCCTACTTGAAATAAGCAGAACTGTCTAGCAGCACGGTATGTTTATGAAAACGTAGCTAAAGGATGTTAGTACCTATAGAACCTGTATGTTGGGAGCATTCACTTATTTTTATTAATTGCATGTACATTTATTACGTCCTGTGTCATATTTGCTGTGACTGCCGTGGGAGGGTTCGGGTGAAGTCAGAGGCAATGAAGATGGGTGCTCATCTAACAGGTGCTCCACTCCCTTTGTTCTTTGTATACACATATTCAAATCACATAAGGCAGGGGACAGGATAGGGCCTGTTAACTCATTGCTGATTTCCCTGGCAAATAAACCAGCAGCTGCAGGTCCAAGCCCTGGCTGGGCGCTGAGAAGCAAGTGGGATTTGTAGGGGACAGGATGCTTTCGTGGAGCCCTTTAGCCAACTTCTTCTGGGACTTGCAGTGCAAAATATATTTTCTACTCGTAGGTAAGAAACAGCATGAAAGATTTGATTGTCATTGTGAAAATGTGAATTATTCTTCTAAAGACATTTCTGTTGTATTGACAGATGTTTTATTTTAAGAAGGTAGCCTAAAAGCTTTTAATCAGATAGCATCACTGTTTTATGTGTGGAGCTAGAAACTTCTAGCAACTGACAAAAACTAGCACTGCACATAATCTGGGAATAAAACATGGGCATTGATTGCATATGTAGTGTCACATTTATTAATATATACATCATGCATTCTTTTTTAACAAGTAAGGCTGGACAGATTCTGAACCAAAGTTTGTACAGAAGCTGTTACACATCTCTTTGAAAATGCATTATGTTGAGACAGGGCTGATAAGATTATTTTTCAGTTCCTTATGGTGCCTCACAGTTAATAGGGAAAATTTATGTGTGATATTTAAATGCACTTGTTGTTAAAAGTAAATTAAGCTTTCAAGCAACTGAAGAATGTTTTCCCATTAATAGTACCTTTGTTTGGTATCTGGGTGACATTTTTGTAAGTATACATCTGTTATCCATGCCGTGGATAAAACATAGATGTTCTATGCAGTTTGACAGGAATATCCTGTGATCAAATTTTAGATAAGCTTATATTTCTACCAACTCTTGGAGTTTATTTTTTCTGTACTTAATGGTTTTTGTAAATATCAACAGAGGGAGTATATACAGTTACAGATGTTGTGCCTCCCGTACTCATTCGTGTGAAAGAACAATTTCTCTTTCCTTGTCTTTGCCAACCTCATATACAGTCACCTAGTTTCCTTGATTTTAAGCTAAATGCTTTTCCAAGAGCTTTGGCTCTGTAACAATTGCAGTTTTATATGAAATTTATCGGATTTCTGTTTGATAAAAAAAATGCAGTGAATGTTCGCTTTATCTACGTTTCTACTTTGACATGTTTTACTAAAATCCCGCAGTGCTGGTCCCTGCCGCACAGGCAGAGTGCTTTATTGCACACAGTTGCTCACCAAGAAGTCTCATCACATACCCTGACTCACAGATAGGTGCTTCCCAGCAGGGGAAATGTGCAGCTTGTGCTTTACATTGTGACGAGAATTGGGTGCATTGGGGCACAGCACAAAGCCCCCCAAAGGCATAGCCTCAGAGGCGAGAATTAGGTCAAGTGACAAAGCTGAGTGGCGCTTGTTCTTGGACGAGAATCCCCACATGGGTAAGAGTGTGCCCGAGTCTCTGCTGCTGTAACTGTGGGGTGTAGGAATGACAGATTTCTGGGTCCATTGTATCACTTTTCTTCACAAATGGACATATTTGTAAAAAATGTGAAAGGTGTTGCCACAGTCTCATGACATTTTACTCCAGGTTTGGGGGTTTGGAGAGTGGAAGAGCTAAATGGTGAAAAGCAGTTGAGAATCCAAACTCACTTTGACGAGGAGATGTGCATGTTAAATTCAGAGAATGCTGAAACCTCGCTAAGCAGGTTTCAGTTTATGCCATAAACTGAAAAGTTATGTCATAGTTTTTTATTTAAGCTAAAACTGCAGTTCTTGTTTTATGTCAACAACGATTCTGTTGTGCTTGCTAATACTGGTGATAGCCAAGTGAGGTGGGAGCAAGGCACAGATCACTGAGCTCCAAATGGAGGTCGTTTTGGTACAACCATTACGGTCCTCTACAAAATCTAGTCTTCAGATTTCCATCACCTTGGAAAAATGCGGACTGTGTTTAGCAAACTATACAGATAGGCCTAAATTAGGAGGAGTTTGTGCCTGATGAGAGTGAATAAGAGTTTGGCGCATTGGCTTGATTTCACTATTAGCCTTAATTTGAAGATTAGTTATAACAGTGTTCAGTTTTAATTAAAAATCAAAATTAGTCTAATAGAAAAGAATCACAGAACCTTTTAGATTGGAACAGACCCTTGGGATCATCAAGTCCAGCCGTTAACCTAGCACTGCCACGTCCGTGACTAAACCATATCGGTAAGCGCCACCTCACGGAATCGTGGGATCGTTTCAGTTGGAAAGGACCTTTAAGATCCTCGAGTGCAGCCGTTTGCCTGGCACTGCCAACCCACAAGTCCCAACCACGTCCCTTAGCACCAAATCTACGCTAAATCCCTCCAGGGACTGTGGCTGAACCACTTCCTGGGCAGCCTGTTCCAAAGCTTGACAACCCTTTCTGGTGAAGAAAATAGCCCTTCTGGTAAAGAACAACCCTTCTGAAGAAGAATATTCCAGGCTGCAACAGGTGGGATCTCTGTGGAAGCCAGAAGTCTCCCAGCGTTGCTCCTGTGGAACCCTTGCCTTTGATAGACGGCTATCTCATAACTTCTCTGGCTCGCAGCCTGCCTTGCCCTTCTCCCTGCCAGCCACAGAGGAGCTCCCGGGTGCTCGTGGTGCTCCACGCACTCACCCCAGCAGCCGTGGCCAGAGCAGCAAAGCCTGCCGTCGGCCAAAGCCGCTCCTGAACAGACTCCAGGGAAAACGCGGTTTCTGCCCTCACCGTCTGTGCCTTTGCTGAAAGAATTGCCTTAGCTGCGGATCAAAGCGCCTTTCCAGGCTGTTACATGGAGACACTTTTCCCCATGGATCAAGTGGAGCACAGTTAATTTACAGTCTGTATTCCCACATTTTTTTACTGGGAAGAAATCAAGTTTTCCAGGCCCAGTTCTCTGTATCTTAGTGTATTATGGTGGTACTTTCTACATTAGTGCTCCCAGTTACGCTAGTGCTTGCTAGACCAGATTGGGTTTTGATAATTTTCTGCACAAACAGATCTGTGAGAAATATTATTTGTTATACATACTTTATGATTACACTGCAGCTGTTGCTGGTTTCTTGCCCTGCAGGACAATCACTTATTGACAGTTAAATAAACTGAAATATTGAGCAACGTCATGCCTAAAGAATGAGGAAGGGTATGGATGGATCTTTTAATTGGTCATTTGCAGATCTCTCAGTGTTTGACAGATGTTTTTTACTATTTTACTATTCAAGGAGATTTAAAAATTGAAATCTATTTGATGGGTTATATGAAATATATTTCCAACATTAAATATTTTGAGAAGGATTTTACTGAGGAATTACGCTCTTTTTCAAATAGGCAGGAGCAGTTTAGATCTGATTTATATTGTAAGGTTTGCAGGGAGGGAATTTGCCTCTGAGAAATACTACAACCAACAAAACGAATCTCTCATTAACCAGAGCCTAGCAAGTCCCTAAGAGGTGTGCAGCGTTAGAAAACAGTGCAAGAACAGCAGGCCACAAATATTATTAGAAGGGGGTAAGGGAGGAGGTTTCAGCTGAATGGGCTTCAGCTGTTTCAGGTTTTTGGTCTACAGAAAGTTAAGCATGTTAACATTTCTCTCTTGTACATCCTCCACTGAAGTGTCTATGTTTTTTCCACCCTCTTCCTTCCTTTTTGCCCCATTCTTCTCCCATCTCAGCTGACCTTTCCTCATCTGTGCCCATGCAACCTGAAGCCCTCTGCTCGCTTCTTCAGTCCCCGGGTAGGTGGGTTGGGCACTCTTTCTGTCAAGGGATTTCATGGGCTTTATACGCATCACCCCCACAGTGTTCTGCCACGTTTTCCTTCGGTTTCCCTGCCCTACCCTGCGAGCTGACTTCTCTCTCAAAGCCCAGCTTTGTGAAAAGTGAAGCCAGCCACAAGGTGACTTTTTTGGGGTAGACTTTGTGGCTGACTTTGTATTGACTATAAAACTCACTAGTTCCTGAATGGACAGAGTATGACCAGAGATTTCTGAGCAATAGCTTTTATTTTTCCCTGAAATACAGTTTGTGTATCTGATACGGTTTTGTGCAGCACCTTCAGCAGCACACACAACCCCGCGGGCTACCCACAAGCCAGTCCCCTCCCACAGCATCTCTGCTCTGCTGCTTTTCACGCCCTGCCAGGGTACTTCTGACAGTAATTGCCAGCACTGCCTATTGCCGTGCCACATCTGTCACCCCCGCTCCCTGTTTGTGTCCCTACCCTGATGCTCAGCAACAGTTCTCTCTGCGATTAGCTCAAGTGGCAAACAGCTGTGCAGTGAAATTTGACGATTCTAGTCCGAAAGACATATAGATACCATATTCAGCTACTGAATTGACGGTTTTATCTTTTCCGGCTATATAACCTAGGAAATTAGATGCAAATGAACCTTTAACAGTTTCTTTTTGTCGTAAGGACAGAGGCTATGAAGGTAGGAAAAGCAAAACATGAAGTTACCTCTATGTTATATTCATCTTTAATAGCACAGTCACATATTTTTCACGCATAGCTCCCTCTGCCTCCCTTTCCAGGAACAG
>NW_009703024.1:373-27168 GCF_000703405.1 Apaloderma vittatum | reverse complement strand
TCAGCAGGAGAATTACTTTTTTTGTTGCAGGTGTTGGGAAGCGTGTCGGAAAGAATGTGTTCAGTAGCAGGAAAGGACTAGATGGTGCCTGCTGCAAGCATTGCACATCACTCTGGGCAGTGCATCCTCTCTCAATTTCCAGTGTGATCATATGCAGTGGTAGATGAATTACTTAAATTTTTTTTTTACCTGTTTTTAGTAACAGGAGGCTGCTTTTTCCTAGGGTTTTGTCTTAACATTTGCAGTGTGTTTTTCAGCAATACTGACCACTGAAAGCTGAGTGCTCAAACCTGCAACTCAAGTCAATAGGAGTTGCATCTTGAATGTACGGAAATCTGTTTGTGTGTATTTTGAAAAATCCAGTCCTTAATATTTCAAGTTGATCACCCAAAATGAGTGGCTGGTTTTTGCTGTTAATTTTCTGTGCATAAAATCCTTGTCTGTGAAGTCATATCAATTATAATGGTGTTCTCAATTTCAGAATGCCATTGTAATTCATTAATACCAATTCTTCAAAGTTCGTTGATACCAATTCTTCACACCATTGCTGTACGTGTGAGTACTGCAGAAGTCGTTCACTCAGTCCTGAGAGTAAAGTTTTAATAATGTTCTATAAATCTGTCTAAAGCTGCCACAATGAAAAATTACTCTGAAATGAAACACAGGAATGCTGATGATTAACTCAGGAGTGGCCTTTTTTTTGTTCCTTTATACGGAGGCAGGATTAATCGCACGGCTGAAAATTCTGCTTTCGTGCATATCAACAGCAAACCTTAATTCAGCTCTTTCCTAAAATTGGAATACTTGACTTTTTGCAAGTTTAATTAGGTTTCTTGAGTTTAGCCTTATGTATACGGTGCAGACAGCAACAATGACTATATATGATTTCAATCAAATTCATGGAAGTGCTGCTTGCTAGATTTTCAGTCAGTTTCTCAGTATAGCTGGTGAAGTAACAGTAAGAAATTTCTCCCCAGCTAAACTCAGAAAAACAGTCTGTAAAATTTAGTTTGTAGTCCAAGACTGTCCTCTGGGATTAGTATAAACTAAAAATTGGAAATATTTTTAAGGGGAAATATTTTAAGCATTAAGGTAAATGCAAACCTTTGACCTTATGTCAGACTTCCAATAGTAGAAGGTCATCTGCCCAGAAATCGCAAATGTCCTTCTTCAGAAATCGCAAATGTCCTTCTTTTGACTTTTCATATATTTTAAAGCTGGAGCTCTGTAGCCAGATCCAACAGCACCAAGGTCAATGAGAGTTTTCCCTTCTTACTTGAAATTTTAATGAAATCTTGCACACGAAAAAGTGTAAGCTTTAACTCAGAGTTTTTTCTCTGTGAGAATGTCTCATTTGAGTTTTTCAGTGTTTCCGTTTGTGATTTGGTTTATAGGTGTTCTTTCATTTTTATGCAGGTATTTGTTCAGCCTTGAAGTTGACAGTACCGTCTCATACCATCCATGGGATTGAGGGGCAACCACTCCACCTTACCGTTGACTACAATTTCAATGCTACAGCTTCTGAAATCCAGATAATTTGGCTTTTTGAGAGGCCTCAGAGTAATCCAAAATACTTGCTTGGCTCTGTAAATCAAACAGTGGTTCCAGACTTGGAATATCAGCACAAGTTCACCCTCACACCACCGAACGCATCTTTGATGATCAATCCCCTGCACATCAGTGACGAGGGCAATTACATTGTGAAAGTCAATGTCCGTGGAAATGGGACAATAGCTGCCAGTCAAAAGATTCAAGTAGCTGTTGATGGTGAGTTAGTAAAATATAGTCTCTTCATTTTGAAAATAAAATTGCAGTAGTTTTGAAGCACTAGTTCTTAGTATCTAGTTAGAACAGTGTATAATTTAATCCAACCGTACCTGTGAACTCGTAGTCCCAGGTCCCACAACAGCAGCCTAGACTGCCAAAAGCTGCCACCATCTGAGGAGGATGATGCTCTGTGTGTGTGTGTATCGATCCTAACAACTGAGTTGTGTTGTCTCCTACTCCTGATGCAGGGAATCCTGTAATATATCATCTTGAAACAAAACTAATATACTGACTAATGTTTCTGGATTATAAATAAAAAAGGAAGTACAAGCCAGTAATTAATAGTAGATTAGACAAGCTTCTAAAAAATAATATTTCCTAAGGCTCTGCTGTGCTATCAGTCATGAGGATGCATTAACTTTCAAATAGTCTTTCTCCCTGAATGACTTTACCTTCTCTAACAATCAAAGAGGAGGCATTAAGTTTTGTGACCTTATGTCTGTAAAAGCAGCACAGACCTGAATTCGTAAAATACTGAAGTTCCCTCTTTTTACTTTGCTCCTTGTTGTGGGGATATTAAAAAAGGGGTAAACAGGAAAAAATGATCTGAAAGAGGCTACTGTGATTTACGGATTATACACAGGGCGCCCTGTAACTGTTCAGCTTGAAATAATTAAATGAATGACGTATTGACGTGACAAAATTGTGGCTACCATTTAACTCACATGCTCCTCCCAGTTTGTAGCCATCCTCTCGAGGGGATTGACAGTGTATGTCAGCGGTGCCCTGGGTGAGCAGAGCTCACACACCATGGGCAATGTCATGCTTCACGCCCTTTTCACTTCTGTGGCCACAGGGATCTGCTTCCGAAGCAGGAGCTGGAGGCTGTGCTACACCTGATTGCAGCCTGTGTTGTGTTCCCCCTGATGTAAACGGACAGGCTTCATTCAAGGGCTAGAACAATTCTTACAGTCATCAGCTGAGAATACAGCCTTCTTTTTTCGGCTTTTAACCACATTTCATAAATGAAATTTCAAGTCCAGGTACTTCTCAGTGAGGATGATGAGTGTATCGTATTGGCAATGAGGACTGTGATACACTGGTTTGTCACTTTTCTAACTCTTCATATCTCTTTATTTTACAGTTCCTGTCACAAAGCCAATGGTACACACAGAACCATCTTCAGGGGTGGTGGAGTATGTAGGGAATATTACCTTAAAATGTACTGTGAAAAAAGGTACAAGGGTGGTTTACCAGTGGAGGAAAAATGGGAAGCCACTCCATGCCAGCCCTAATTACACCTTTTCCTCAAATAATGCAACAGTTCTAATTGTTCCTGTTGTAAAAGAAGACATTGGGAACTACAGCTGTCTGGTGTCTAACCCTGTCAGTGCGATGGAAAGTGAAGTAATTGTACCAACCATATATTGTGAGTATATGAAAAATTCATAATCGCCTTCGTATAAATGATCTGGCTGGAAGGAGTGCCTCTAACTATGGAAACAGTTGAGTCAGCATTGTATGTGAGCTTGCATTCGGAATGAGCTTGTTTGGAACAGCTCTAACTTACAACAGTATAATAAAAAGTTACTCAGTGTTATGTAGTTGTGAAGATGAATCTGAACTGCAGAATTCCAATAGGAACTTCAAGAATTCCACAGTACAGACATCTTCAAATCACGAGGAGGTGGGACTCAAAGAAAAAAAAATAATCAGATGGATCTAGATGAAAATATTGTTAAAGTGGAGGCAGCAAACAGTATCAAAAAGCTACGCACAGGAGTTGCCAGGCTGAAGGACTGGTATTAGTGGGTTTCCTCAAGATCATTTCAAGTCCAGCCCTGTCTAATACTCCCCTTACGGACATGATCTTAAAGATTGGGATTATGTCACTGAAGGTCACCTGTGGCATAAAACTCGGAGGACTAAATGACTTTGACAGAGTAATAGAACTGGTGTAAAATTTGATAGTAAAAAATAAATGGGCGTGCACTTTTCGAGAATAAAAAACCTAAGAGTGGGATTGATTGGGAAGTCACTGAGGCAGTGAGCCTCAGGCACTGAGTGTGAACTGGAAGTGTGATTCAGCCATGAGAAAAACAGAGGTAATTCTAAGGTGTGTTGGCAAAGTAGTTCCAAGAAGGAACCAAGGGCAATACTATCGGCACACGGAAGATGAGACCACACGTAGAAGGGGGATGCAGTTCCTGCACATCCCAGAGCAATGATCGCGAACTGAAGAGAAACAGAACAGAAAGGAATCGAGAAGGGACCCCCTTCTGGTTTTGTGAAATCAGAGCTGAAAGGAGTGTTTGCTTTCTGTGTCAAGTGGGAAATACGGGTGAGCAAGAAGAGTTGCAAAAATCCAAGCTGGCAGAAGAATAGACCATAAGCTGGCCGTGTATTTTGACTGGAAACTACAGCAGAGGGAAAATAACTGCAAGCATAGATTGAGTTCACGAATTAAATAGGTTGGAGGAAACAAGAAGCTGGTTTAGGCGACATTCAACAATTATATTTGAAATCTCAGAAAGGGCACTCTCATTTTTTAACTTATCCCTCCTGTAACTTCGGCTCCCAGTGCCTGCAGGATTTGCAGGTGGCCCATGCTACGTATGACCTTGCCAGGCCCTGATCTCCACGTCCTCAGGGGTGGAAGTGTCCTGTTCAGGCGAGAGCCAAAATCAGATAGGTCAGGATCTGCTTTGCCACTGGTCCAGTTCAGATATAACCCGTTTACTCGGCGGCGCAGTGTGGATGGCACAGCGCAGGGACTGGAACCGGGCTCCTGTTCCGCCGAGGGCTGGTGCTTGCCCTTGCTGTTGCCAGGCTCTGTGATCTGGCAGCTGGCAGACAGCCCATGCCCCAGACCTGGCACGACTGCACTGCCAGCATATGCAGAACCTCCATCTCTTACTATGCCATATTTTCTTCCTTTTCCTTTTGTCTCTGAGGATCCATTCAGCCACTTATTTATTTTTAATTTTAATTTGGAAGAATTGGGTTAGGGGTTGCCTTGCATCTACAGTGTGTGTGTGTCTCTACACTGCACCAGAAGAAGAGAACAAGACTGCCTACGCTGGCAGAGACTAACAGGGACATTGTTAGATGGGAGCTGATCCCTGCCTTAGGTGCTGCTGAAAACATTGACAGCAATGCAGACATGAAGATGAAGGAGCTGCTGCAAAGAGTTCTAAACAGGGCAGATGTGACTTGAGCTTCCATCACGTTAGACAAAGGAATCGTGATAGAATGCTCTACAAGGAAATAACCAGCACTGACTGAGTTTTAACTTATCATTAGCATAATAATAAAATATCCTCACACTCTTCCCTCAGGGTAGCACATTCTGAGATGCTGGCTTTGGTGCAGTGACAATCTCAGCCCACCTGAGTGCTGAAAGTGCTAAGAACAAGAGCTCCATGTGGATGAGTGCACTGCCCCTACTGCTTTTTTCCCTTTGCTGAGCCATGAGTGGGCCTCATACACCTCTTTCTTCAAAGAATATCCACACCAATCTTGGGGGCGCTGTATCCAGCCCAACCTCACAGCCTTCTTCCAGTGCAATAAAATCAGGTCAGGCTAGGAAAATAATCTGCCACTCTTGCTGCCTTTCGGGCCGCGCTGTGCATTTTCGGCACGCCTGCTGGGCGTTGGCACGTGTGACCTGCTGCGCACGGGACAGGCCTGGGGGTACGTTCCACGCTGGCGGGGCCGGGACACTTGCACACAAGGTGTGTGCCCTTCAGTCCCAGCTCTGGTACTGCCTCCTCCCTTCTCCCTCACTCAGCTACATGCAAATTTGAAAAATCTTTCCCTGTTCTAAACGAAAAACCTATTTTTGACTCATCAGTCAGCAGAACTTTAAAGCCTCAAAGTTACTTCAGTGTCCACTTTCCTGGAGCCTTTTGCTGTTTGGGTGATTGTGATGTGCAGCTCAAAAGATTTTGTATATGTCAAAAACTTTGAGACTCAGTTTTTCTCCCCATGTGGAAATACTGTTATAAATATTTGCTTTTTCAGAATGTGCTTTTTATTTCATCGGAACTGAGGGTTTCCTTTGTGCATAAATTAAAATATGGGGAAAAAAATGAAGAAGAATACAATGCAAAACCAAAAGACTGTAATACTTGGGCTACTATCTGTACCCAAGTTAGTGACGGGAGTTGGGCTGTTACTCCCTGAGCTATACGAAGTCACATAATGTGGCCCGACCTCTGCCTGCAGAAGTAGTTTCTCTCCCAGCTCCCAGTTGTCAATAACAATCCGGAGCAGAGCCCGGGATCTCTGTGTGCCATATGTCATTGCTGCGGGGAGCTGCTGGAGGTGATAAAAAAAAGGTCACTCACAGTAAATACCCACCATCTGCTTGGAAACTCTAACAGTCGCGTGGTGATAGGAGCAATTGAGAGTATTCCCACAGAGCAGTAAATTGTTACTCAGAACAGATGATTTATTATTTTACAAGTCATTTAGTTAACTGGCTTTACTGAGACAAGAGGCAGGTTTCTGTTGAGAACGATACTGGAAAGGAGAAGTAGAGCTGAGGGTTCCCTGAGGCTGTCACTGTGTTTTTTACTGAGAAACAGAAGTGTTCGGTTCTTCATTTCTCATGAAGATTATTGTGCTTCTCCATTAGCTGTGATGATAACGCACCCCAGAACGTGGCTGTTGCACTAGCGCGACCCAGAAACAAATTACTTCAAGACTGGAAGAAGCTGCTGTCCTGGAGGCTGCAGCAGAAACTGTTGAACTGTGCTGACCCAGTTGAACTTCACAGACCAAGTGGGATTTCCCTCCTTGGGACTTCCCAAAGCTGGGATGTATTTTGTCCTAGAGAGGAAATGGTTGATGCCCTGCTTTCGGGAATCATCCTCAAAGCTGTGCGTGTCCCTCATCTGCCCAGTGTTCAGGGGTCTCGATGATGTGCGCGGTGCCCTGGAGAGACTAAAGCTGAGGCAGGAGAAGCAGAAGGGTTGCCTGATGCTTGTGCTGGCTCCATCAAGGAGTGCCCCTTTTCAGACTTGGCCAAGATTTGACTTTCTCTTAAGAGAGCCTTTCCTTGTTTCTTTCAGATATACTTCCCCAGCCAGTGCGTGTCAGTGTTTTGAGACTGGTTTCTTTTGATTTGCAGCTTTCATGCCAAAGGGTAGTTAGGCTGTTAGTGTTACCTGTCTATGGCCTGTACCACTGCTGTGGTACAATAAAAAAGCTGAACTCAGTTCCACTTCTTTTACAGGCTGCTGCAAATCTCCCACTACAGTGAGGGGGCGCAGAGACCAGTCAGTTACTCTTACGCTTAATCTCTCTTTACATATATCAGAGGTTGTATTATCAGTGAAAATAAAAGCCTATTCTTCCAGGAAAGGAGAATTGGATAGGAGGAACTATTGAATCACTCTGAAAAGTAAAGAAGTGTGTTCCTGCCTCCAAATTATGGGTGAAGAAGTCAAAGTTCAGTACATCCATCTCCTTTCCCATCTGGAAAAAGGGAAGTAAATCCCTAGAACAGGTGAGGCACCCGCGGGGCTGCTGTTCCGGGAAGGCCTCCCTGTTCACAGCGATGTGCAGCCTGGGGGAGATCAGCCAAGGCAAAGTAGTGGTGATAGGTCTGCAGTTCCCAGAAATGCTATTTACAGGGTCACTTGGCTCATGGATACAGCAAAGCAAATGACTTGGGAATTGCAAACCCTGTGAAGAAGCAGCCCAGCATCTAGAGTTTATAAAATGCCTTGAATCTTCGGAGTGGCCCCTGCCGTGGAGGTGGGAGCAGCTCTAACTTGTGCTGGAGTGAATCTGTATGGCAGTTCCCAAGTAAATATCATGTGCCACGTTGGGCCTTCCTTAAAATGAGACTGCAAAAAGCATACCGATATGAAACAAGTAGAGAAAATATGAAATTTTACAAGTTTGCATTGTGAAATGTGGGCATCTGGTTAAAAGTGGACTAAAGTGAGGTCGTGGCATGATACTGTCTGAGCCTTCACAAATAGAGAAAAAACCCCAAAGCACACCCAAAATGGCCTGTTCTGTGTGCTGTCTGCCTGCGTGCTCTTGGAGAGTAAAACAGTCTCATAGAAGCAGGCAGACAACAAGTAGAAGGGTGCATGTTAGGGGAAGGTCTAACATCAGCCTGCATTTCCTGAGGAGCAATAGAGTGACACATGCCAGGGGCCACTTCGTGTGCCAGGGAATTTTCCATTCAGATCCAGCTACGTGATTTTATTGCTTCCAGCCACCCACAGGAAAGTGGAGCTATTACTCGACTGCACTGTCTACAATGGGCTTAACATTGACTGATCTGTCTTTTTGCTGTGCCACCCTGTGTGAGACACTTGTCAGCAGCCTTAGTCAGCTCCAGGGATCCTACCAAAAGGTGTTCTGCGTTTTGTCTTCTTCTGACTTCTGCCACTATTAGGTCTGTGCATTTTTTATTATGCACGTAAGCCTTAAAGGAATTGGCAACATTAAAATTATTAGTTCTTTTGACTAGTACAAGTAATTTAATAAGGCACAGTTTGATTATTATATTCTCTGCATTAATTTCTCTACTTAGAGTCCTGTAAAAATAGGTGTAAAACCCTCATGATCTGAAGTCATCTATTAAAAATAGCGTGGAAAATATTCTTTTATTTAACTACATTTTTTCCTTCCCATTTTCCTACGAAGATTACCCTAAAAATACTGAGCTGATTAATTCTCTGAGTAATGAACATATGACTATTGGACAATATATCCCTCTTCTTGTTTTATTCAGAAACAGAGCTTTCTTCCAGCACAAGGACTTACTCTTGAAAGAAACATAAATGTTGAAATAGTAGAAGCCTACCAAAGTGGGGGGAAGGTTAAAGTTTATTTTAGCAGTCATTTATGGAAGGGTTTTTCTGAAGTTACCTAAAGCACATCCCACTCTATATTACAGCTGCAGGGTAGTTCCCCAGATAATTCTTATACAGCAGGGTATTACAGGGAATGCTCCTGTATTTCAAGGCTAATTTGGTCACTTTGAAATTTGCAGAGAAATTACTTGTGCCAATAAGTTTGGCATTTAAGTAGAAAGGGTCAGATATGCCCCTGAAGAAGACCTGCTCCTCTACTGCACAGCTTTTCCACCTGTTTCAGTTTTAGTTCTTTTTATGGTACTGAATAACGCATAGACCCATGTTTTTTCCCCAAACAGCAATTAGATCAGTATTGAGTGGGTGTAGTCTGAGATAAATCTAGATAAACCTAGTAAACTGAAAGTCTTTTAATTGAAATGATTGAATGCAATGCCAGCCATTCTAAAGGCTACTCTAACTTTAAAAAAAAAATCTAAGTTTAGAGACATTCTTCTGTTTAAAGTTTAATTATGTACTTTGATTTTATTTTTTCCCCTGTGTTTTGGGGTTTTTTTCTCAATGCAGATGGACCTTATGGACTTAGAGTTAAATCAGATAAAGGTCTGAATATCGGGGCAGTGTTCACAGTTGACGTCGGGGAAGTTACACTGTTCGACTGCTCAGCAGATTCAAATCCACCAAATACTTACTCATGGATTCAAAGAGCTGCCAATACCACTCACGTAATCCAGTATGGACCCCACCTGGAGGTCGTGTCTAATCAAGTGGCCCAGAAGACAATAGATTACATGTGCCGTGCGTTCAACAACATGACTGGAAAACGAGATGAAACTCACTTCACGGTTGTCGTTACTTCTGTAGGTAAGAACATTCATTCCTTGCTGTCACTGCAACACCTGAGCAGGGACTTGTCCTGGTTTGAGCTGAACAGAACCAATTCTGTTCAGCGATTTTGACTTCTTGGCTCAGCCCTTTCTAAGAAGCTGCACTTTCTGAACAAAAGAAATAATTTTTAGAGAGACAATACATATCAGGAGTGAGGTCTTGCTAACAATGTAGTGAGGAGAATTTTGGCCATGCAGTGGGATCCAGGTTTGACTCACAGTGTGACACAGCTTGGGGCAAGACCCACCAAGATGCTGAAATTTTGGGCGAGTTTGACAGGAAAATACAGTTGGCCATTTGGAACTCTATCCCTTGGGGACAAAAACTGTCTGAAGGCAAGCTGGATCGTGACCAAGTAACATGGCAGCAGACATGAGTCCGTCTCTTACTTTGTGCCTTTGAAAACTGTGAAGATGAATGGAGAAGATGATGCCGAAATCTGCTGAATGCCAAGGTGGGCCTTTCCTCCCAAGCGCAGGTTTTGTCCAAGGCTCACTGTCCCACAGCTTTCAGGAGCTGTGAGCCCTGGGGCCACCAGGTGACCAGTACACACTCAACTGACTAAAATGACCAGGCGCAGGTGCACAGCAACAAAGGTCTTTAACATTTTTCCCAAATGTATTATAAGAACTTTATTTTAGTGTATGACAATAATGCAAGCTGTGACGATGAATGGTTTTATTACAATGTGTTTGTAAAAAATTATTTCACTGTCTTATTTATGAATCTCTGACTTGACTGCTAGGTTCTGCTGAATGCACACCTTTGTGTTTTATCAGTAAATCCTGATGGAAGACTGCTGCTAAGGCACATGTCAGCAGAGAGTCTGAGTGAAGAAAGACTTTGCATATGTTCAGACATGAATACAAACATAACTTATAGGCTTCTGATGGAATTTGATAAACAACCAGACCGTCAGTGATCTGAAAATCTTTAGAAAAAATGTGATAGTTCAGTCACTCCCTCTTTCTCTACAGCTCCTACAGCTGGGAGGGTTTAGCTCCCATCCAGCACAAACTGCTCACCTAATTGTCACCACATTTTTGGTAGTGCGGTCTTGGCAGTGCAGTCTTCTACTTTTTGTGGTGCTGTAATTCAAGCATTGTGTTTACTGACTTTCATTTAGCTCTAGGTACCAATCTGTTCTGGACTAATTTCTGATATGCATATCATTGCTTTTCAAGTGCAGGAGATTTTTGGGGAAAAATAAATATTATCGATTCAGAAAAGCACAGATTTTATATCTGTTTTGTATCTCTACACAAGCTTACTAGCTTCAAATGAATGTCGTTTTTTCCAGGGTCATAATAGCACATTATACAGAGCAGGAGACTAAATGCAGTCCTCATCTTCTTTGTCACAGGATTGGAAAAGCTGGCCCAGAAAGGAAAATCTTTGTCATCTCTTGCAGTAATAACAGGAATTTCATTATTTTTGATCCTAGCTATGGCTTTTATATTCATCTGGAAAAGATATCAGCCACAGAAAGGTATGTAAAAGTTACGTACACTCCGGCTTTTCTTTTGGACCACCAGAGAAAAAACTAATGATTTTTCTTTTTTTCTTCTTTTCAGTGATACAACAGAAGCTGCAAAGCAGGTATGAAAAATAAATTATTCTTAGGTCTTGAAGTCCTTTCTGTCACGAGAATTGCATTTTATCATATTAATTTTCTTTCGTGGCTTATGGCATGAAACTGAAAAACATGTTTATGTTTTCTAGGCCAGAGGCTGATTACAGGAAGGCACAGACATTTTCAGGTAATGCTAATGAAAGAAATGTGAGCATAGATCACAATCTATCCCTGCAGAAAACTGCCATCTCCACATACAAAAACAAAGAAGGAAAGGAAGGGAAATGTGGTTTTGACCTGGGTTACCCACCTACCTCTGTATTAGCTTGCTTAAGATAAAATCAAAATGACAACAGGTGAGCGTGGGTTTAGCTCATGCCTGGAGTTCACAGAAGAACGCAGCTCTTGGCTTGAATTCCAGCAGTAAAACCCAGTCAGAATCACCTGTATCCTGTGCAGGGAGTTTGGGGCTGTCGGGAGGCGATGGACTGTTCTTGCTGCTCCCATTCCATAGGGGAGACATGAAACAGGCACACCAAGGGGGTGCCTTCGTGCTGTGGCAGTCCCTGGCGTTCTCAGTCCATGTTCCTCCCAGGTCACCCTGTCCTCCAGAGAGAAGGAATCACACTCGGTACCAAGTGTCTCAAGAGAAAGGGGGAAGGAGGGGGAATTGCGCCACCACGGATGCCCGAGAGACAAGAGTGTCAGATCTGCTGCACAAGGGGAGAGTAGAGAAAGACTCCCACCCTGCTACAAGTCCCAGGTGTCAACCGGTTTAACACTGTGGGACCTATTCGTGTCACGTTGCCCTTTTGTATTCTCAGCGTTCTAAAAGATTCGGGTGGTGCTGCCTCGCTGCAGTTACGTGTGCTGAGCTTATGGACTGGCCTCTTTTGTAAGGGAAATGAAGTAAACCAGCCTGTTTAGCTTTCCAGCAAAGAAAGTCCCAGTGGCTCCACCAAAACTCTTGCTGGGGTTTGCAAGAGGCTTCTCACTTGGTGTGGGGTGTTGGGGACAGCCAAGCACTGCCTTGCTCCACACCAGCTTAGGAACTTGGCAGAGAAGTGGTTTCAAGCAGATCAAACAACAAATATTCAGATGTTTTTTAAAATAGGCCAAATTACTTTGCCAGTCATTATTTTCCAGGTTCTTATTACATCTCAACACCTTTTTCCATGTTCATTCCAACTTCAGGACATGAAAGTGCTTTGGATGATTTCGGGATATATGAATTTGTTGCTATTCCTGATCTTGCCAGTGGTTCTAGGGTATGTGATTTTACATCATTATCTGCTGATTTCTTTTCTGTTTCTGAAGGTGTACTAAATATCTGTACTAGAATCCTTCTGTCAGTTTGCTGCTGCTGCTTTTTGCAGAGGCTGTGTGACAGCATGTTCATGGCTATGGTTTACACAGTACTTACTCTGTCCTTACTGTGTTGCTAGTTCAGTACTTGTATGTGGTGCAGCAAGGAGCTAACCGATCTCTGAAGACAACAGTCTCAGCTCGGTTAGCCTGTGTTAAAAGATTCTGAGTAGTGCTGGGTGGATGGGTGGCACTGGGCCACTTGTGTCACACAAGCAAATTAACTATTGTGATGCCTTCTTCTCCCACAGCCCTCGTACTGCTGCTCTTGCAGCAGCTTCAGCGGTGCAGGAGAGCTTCAGGGGGGATTTAAAGCTTTCATTGTAAAAACACACAAACTGAATCTCAGCTCTATTTCACAAGAATTGTTTGATATCTTCATGTCTTGCAGGGGAGGATTTAGGCACAGGAATTTTGCTAGCGGAGGAAATCTTGCTGTATGTTACTTCTCTGCATTGTGGCTTTGCTGACATTGCTGTACAGCAGTTGAAGGTCACTCGTGATGTAAAAGGACAGAGAAAATGAGAAATAGGGACGCAAAGTTTAGGGACAACAGGCTGAATCTGAGAGGAAGCATAAGAAGCACTTTCCCTTCTGTAGTGAAAATTTTTGGCAATACAATCTCATACCTTTGGAGAACATCAATATGGTCGGAGGGGTGGGCTCTTAAAACATGATCACGCAGGGTCACATCAGTCACACCTCTTTTTTATCATGATTAGTTCTCATAACACATGATGCATTAGCAAAAAACAGTCATAAATTAAACTTTTTCTATGCTGGGATTAGATGATTGATATAGACATTTCTAGGGCTAAAGTGCTATCATAAAAGTTAGTGGGGAAGACAGATTTTACAGCAGCAGAGAGGAACAGCTTTGAGAAAACAGAGGAGCCAAAATTTCTGTGAAAGTTTGTAACCGCAGGTGGCTTATTAAGCACAAAGATCAGGCCCTTAATCAGCGCAGCATTAGGCACACTGGGATGTGCCTTAGGCTGAGCATATCACAAAGTCATGTCCTTGCAGAATTGGAGCCTTAGTAGGTCAGAAGAGAGAGGGGGATGGCAAGGACAACATAATGGCTGTACAAGCAATAAAATCTATTTTAATTTCCAGTAAAATTTCAAAAAACAGGAGAAACTCCACTCGTTTATGTTAATTTACTCAGATTTGTGGCATTGCAGATAAAGTCAGCATTTGATCCACTGATCCATTTTAGTTAGCAGAAAACGGGAAAAACAAGAAAGTGGAGGTAATGAAGAACTGAAGGTTGGTATGTGCGGAAAAGACTGAGAATTCCTTGTGGATGGGGACTCTAGATGTGTTGCTAAAAGAGCAGATTTATCTACTTCATGTATCAAACAACTTCATTATTACTTCATTTATGGAAATTCCTTGCAGTTCTCTCTCGCTGACATGCTGGTGGGAGTTCTGTGCTGAACTCCTTCCCTGAATATCTTCTCTTTTTTAAAATCTATTCACCTGCTTCTCTCTTTATGAAATGTTCCTTCCTTGACTGGTGGTACTCTAATATAAAATATTTGCTACATTAAATGCAAGAGCTGCATCCTAAATCTTCTAAGATCCTAACTGAATTTAAAAGTGTTGCTTGCCTTACTACAAATGTGATGAAAACTTACTCAAAATGAAATGTAAACTAATAGAGATGAGAAACTCTTAAATCCACATGCAAATCACTGATAGGCAAAAGTTAAAAAAAATAGAAGTTTTGTTATCCGTTTGATTTCTGATGAATCATTTCCCATTGGTACTTACAGTAGGACTATTCTTTGCTACTTCTAGGTTTCAAGTCAATCTGTTCCTGCCTCTGACTTTGCCTCAGGCCAGGATGTGCTCAGTACGGTTTATGAAGTCATTCAGCATGTTCCTGAGCAGCCGCAGCAAGATCATCCACAGTAAGTTACAGGCTGCCTGTGCACTCCTGGGGGAGCTCGAAGGGGTTGTTCAAACAGGATTGAAATATTAACAGACACTGCTTAGTTCTCTGAGTAAGCAATGTCTTAAATTGCATCTTAACTAATCCTAGACTGTCTTAGGTTGGAAGGGACCTCAGAGATCGTCTAACCCAACCCCTGCCATGGGCAGGGACGCCCTTAACCAGCCCAGGTTGCTCCGGGCTCATCCAACCTGGCCTGGAACATCTCCAGGGAGGGGGCAGCCACAGCCTCTCTGGGCAATCTGTGCCAGAGTCTGGCCACCCTCGCACTGAAGAATTTCTTCCTAAGAACCAATCTGAACCTATTCTCCTTCGATTTAAATCCATTTCCTCTTGTCCTGTAAGTGGACACTCCTGTACAAAGTCCCTCCACATCCTCCCTGTAGGTTCCCTTCAGGCACTGCAGGCAGGGATAAGGTCCCCCAGAGTCTTGTCTTGTCTTGTCTTGTCTTATCTTGTCTTGTCTTGTCTTGTCTTGTCTTGTCTTATCTTGTCTTGTCTTGTCTTGTCTTGTCTTGTCTTGTCTTGTCTTGTCTTGTCTTGTCTTGTCTTGTCTTGTCTTGTCTTGTCTTGTCTTCTCTTCTCTTCTCTTCTCTTCTCTTCTCTTCTCTTCTCTTCTCTTCTCTTCTCTTCTCTTCTCTTCTTTTCTCTTCTCTTCTCTTCCTCCGTCTTCTCCAGGCTGAACAACCCCAGCTCCCTCAGCCTATCAATGGTTTAGAACAACAGAATTTTTGTTCTGCAATACCCTGGCTGGGAACTCCACAGAAACACTTTTGCTGAGTTCAGTACCAGACAGACCACAGCACATTGTGCTTATGCACTCAGTGTCTGGTAGCCCTGGTTTTGTTCAAATCACCTACTTTGTAGCTCTTCTGGGCGTACATGGTAAAATGTCTGTAATTGCAGTATAGCTGCCATAAATCTGTTGTGAATATCGACAGTCTTTCTTACAAATTAAGAACAGCACACAAGATTTTATTTGGTAACAAGCCTATTATATATCAAATTTTCCATGTTTTTATGATGTGTTCTGCTTCTTTTATGGTTGAGAAGGAAAATACGCCCTCTTAACAATATAGTAATCAGTTGGCTGGGTAACCACAAGGTTTATGTGACTGCGTTAGCATTCTATACTTACACTACTAAAAATGTTGTGCAGGTTACATCTCCAACTGTGTGTCCAAATGATGTATGCAAACGTGCAGCCGTGCTTGTAAAAACAGGCTGGTCAGTGAGAAAGCAATAATGAATTACTAATGACATTTTTGTTCTGCTTTGAGTTGCTCAGTTTGAATCATCAGGTGATTTTTTAAACCAGATGTAAAAAATTGCTTTCACAAAGTACATCTTTTCTTAGTCTTCCTCCTACGTGTCTTCTTTCTCAACTTTCTCACTGATACATGGTCCCTTTAAAAAAGGAATAAAGTTAAAGTAAAGGTAACCTGAACTTTTTGATAGCTTAGGTTTCAATTCACACCTTGCAAAACATATCGTTTGGATAAGCCCATTTTGCTGCTCTTTTCGTATATTAAGATTTTAAAGAGGAAATGTAGGAACAAAATCTTCACTGGTAAATCAAAATCTGCTAAATGTGATAATGGGTAAACTACTCAGAATAGAAATACCCCTTGAAAGAATTTTCTAGTACCTGAGCTGTGATGAAGGAGTGATCTGAGAGGTAAATAAAAAAGGACAACTAAGTTGACACCGGTGCTTGCAGCAGGACACGTCAGCATTCAGGGTAAGGGAAAACCAAAACACCACAGAGTGATTCCAGCCTCCCGTAGAGCCAAGTGGGGACTGGTTACGGGTGGATCCGTACGGATGGCTTGGTGTGCAGCCTTCTGTACAGAGTCAGCGGTGTTCGTGGGAAGAACGATACTGAACTTGCCCACACTCTCCTTACGGTGGGAATTTCTCTATGTACAAAACAGAAGAACGGATATTATGGGGGCCAAACAGGTTTGTTAGTAAAGTGATCATTTTCCTCTTCTTGCTGGCAGTTCTGACCGGAACTGCTCTAATTTCATGAATTAATTAGAATTAATGTGCAAAGAAGAAGTCAAAACCACTGTTTCATTCTCAGATTTACGGTCAGAGAATCTTTCACATCCTCTCTTTGAATCTAACTTCTACAGTGTTAGCTGCTGTTCTCTCTTGGTATTAGCAATCCCAGTGACCACCAGCAGATTCACAGGCTGGCCAGTGCCCTGGCAACAGCTTTTTCCTTCCACTTTGCCTTATGGTTTTATCAGCCTTTTGTCCATTCATGCACACATGCACATATGCCTCTGACACCCTAAACAATTGCCAAATTTTAGATGTGCCCCAGCTCTCAAAAAGTAAGAATACTGCTGGAAACTAATTAAACTCTTAAACTCTCTTGGGTGTGGACTAACAGATTCATAACCTAATTGCAGTCAAAACATGAGCTGAGATGATAGCCAGCTTTGCATTTTTATGTTCACATGGTGACATCAGTCACCCTTCACAACAGTCTTGTGCACATTTGCCTCCCTTGCGCCTCCCAAGAATCAAAGGGAAATGGTGAAATCAGTTTTTGAGGAAACTGCTCTGCTCCGTCTCTGGGCTCCACGGTCACAGAGCGTTACATGACACAGAGCGTCACATACGCAACTAGTTCATGACACACTCCTTTAAGCACTTTTCAGTTTGGTTTTGTTGAGACCCTTGCACATTTCTTACACGAAATATAAATCCTCTGACAAAACAGACAACAGGCTATTCCACATATGAAAGAAATCTGAAAATAGCGGCAAAAGCTAACGGGCAAGAATTTTCACCAGCTTTTATACAGAAGCACTGACAGCTCACAGCTCTTCTGTGCGCAGAAACCGTCACTTAGGTTTCACATTCACTTCAAATGCAGATAAATTTACGCCATCTCTCTCTCCTCTCATACTCGCCGTTTCTCTCAGATCAAGCTTTAACCATTTAACAAATTGCTGCTCTGCTGAAGAACAATGGGGATGCAGAACCTGCTGCCCGCTAGCAGGTGCTCGGGCACGTTCCTGTCGACAATGTGGAAGAGGTCTGAAATATCTGCCCTGAGAAAGCAGCAGTGCGGGCTGCTGTGTTACCTGGTACTTATGGCTCAGACTTATTGTTTCAAAACTAGAGATCTTGTACTAAAAATTCAGTCAAATATCGCTGTGTTAGAAATACTTCCCTGGAACTGTTGTTCAGGCTGAAGAAATATTTTGCTTTTGTGTTTAGAACTGCTGGTTTGTTTATGTGTCTGCAGCAGTGATTTTTAAAGAAAAGAAAGGCAGCATTCTGGACAATTGTTTTATATACAGACACATATATATATATATGTTCTTTCCTAGATGTGTATGAAGACATGGGAACAGGAAATCAAAACACCTGAAAATACAAAAGTGAATTCTTTTATTATGTATTGAAAGGAAATGCCAACAACTCAAAGAATGGCAAAGGCTTATGCCAGCTTTTCTTGAAACAGCAATTTCTCTTCAAACTGACAATCCCTTTTCTTCAGGTGCTCCAAATTGCCCATTTTTTATGATTTTTTTTCTTCATTTTAATTAATAATTTCATGGAAAATATGGGGTTTAAAAATTCTATACCTTTTTTCCTTATTTGTGAATACAAAAGACAAAGGGACAGCTTTCAAATTGCAGTGGAAAACCTGTATGTTTTACTGCAATAATGGGTGGGAGGCACATGGAGGGGTCAGCCCCGAGACGCCTCCCATGCTTGTTTTGTTAAAAGAATGGCAAAAAAACTGTGTATGGGATTTCTTTCATTGGGGTTGACTTTTACAGGAGGTCTCCGTATTGGCATAAAAAGTAATAAATGCAACATGTCAGACTGTTAAATACATTTGGGTTTTAAAATAAAGTCATTCTTTTAACTCTTTTATTGTAACATTATCTTTTGATTTACATAGAAACTAATCTGTCAAGCAGTTTTAAAATGTACATATGTATATTATTCAAAATAATGTGTTCTTACTAAATCCTGTTTCCTTTGCATTTGAACCAGTTTTCTATTTGCTGCTGAAGAGCCTGTTTCTCATTGACTAGACGAGCAAGTGACTCGATGTTCTTCGTTCTTTGAAGCTCCCTGTCGGCACATTTGGCCCATGCCAGAGCCCTGGAATATTTGGCTACAGAGCCTGTGCTCATGTCTTAATTACAGATCAGTGAGCCATTTCTGTTTAAGCCGTCTGTCAGTGATGTGAAATCCCTTTAGCAATCTAAGACAGAAGTCCACCCCAACAATCTTTTAAACTTCTGCAAAATCCAATGTTTTATTACAATAATTTTGTTTATGCAGCACATAATGTCTGCTAGTTCTGCAGGTCCGTGCATGGCTGTGCATTTTCACAGGAAAGGACATATGTCATTAGGTTTAGGAATAAGGGATAAAAACCTGCCTGTTGCTCTGAGGAAGGTCAGGTAGCACGTCCATACCCCCAACCCCACTGCACCCCCCAGCTCTACTCTCTGCCTCTGGCTACAGCCTCTCTGTAAAAATGTGAATGTGTACACAGGTCCTGGCAGCCACATTCCTACCCCGCGCTTCCAACCAAAATCCACTGGCAAAACCTCAGCTGGTGGGAAACTTATTTTGCTATAGAAAAGAAAAGCTCGTTTTGTGGTGTAAATAATTATTCTGGCTGTGGCAGCAGAACTAGCTCTGCAAACGGAAATACGTTCTTGCAAGGAACAGGGAGCAAACGCAGGCAAGTTGCCTTCTGCTTGTATTGTTCTCATCTGTTTCACTGCGCCTCGTGTGTTACTGGCTGTTAAACACAAACACACCAGTGGTCTGAACCCCTGTTCAGACTGTGCTTACTCTTTACTAATCTTCCAAAAGTGCCCGGTGCCTTCAGCTACTTTTGGTGGAAAAATCCCTTTGGTGGAGGTATAAAAACAATAAACCATGGGAAAAAAAACAACTCTGAGCTGACAGAATTTTAAAGCATGAAAAAGAAGAGATCTTCATGTTGGATTCTTGGCCTTTTCTCATTGGTACTACCACATTCAAAAGAGATTGCTAACCATTTATTTATTGCTGTAAGATCTATTCCAAATCTTGGCAAAAGCAGTGAAGAGTTCGTCCATTAAACCAGGTGGCGTATACATCGGGCCATTCAAATGTGAGATGACTATGATGAGAACGTAGTGTGTTCAAAACTTGAAATGTGGGGGGAAAAAAATAGAAAAAGTCCTGTCACAATTTATTCTGCATGAGTATAAGAAAAATCTTGTTTACTGTCAAGGTGGTCAGGCACTGCAACTGCCCAGAGGGGCTGCGGCGTCTCTGTCCTTGGAGATACTGTAAACCCAACCTGATGCAGCTGACCCTTGATAAGGAATTTGCAGCTGGCTTGTGACAGCTAAGGAGAGAGGCTGGGATGCAAAGCATGGAATTACAAGAGTAATGATTTTATTAATGCACATGAGGTGTCCCATTCAAATTAGAGCACCCTGAATGTAGTTTTGCGAGGTTTTCACGTGTTCCGGTGCAACACAATTTGTCTAATTGCTACTTAACAACCACAAACAACTGTTTACTAATCCTGGTAAAACTTTGCAAAGCAGCTTTATTTCTGTGTTGTCATCATCCACCTGCTTCTCTGGAGTCAGTCTTGCTCTAGCTGCTTATCTACACCAACAGACAATGGGAGGGTTTCTGAGGGGCTAGGATGCTGGCATTGTCTTCGTTGTCCAGGGGGATCTCTTATCCTTCATGGACAGCTTGTAAGATTCCAAGAATCCTTATCTCGAGGGTTAGGCTGCCCTTCTCCTCATGATGAGCTGGGGTCCTTTAGTTTGCTTGCGTAAGCATGACTATTCAGTAGACAATGAAAACTAGATACGTTTTTAAGAGAAAGTTCATACAATGTTACAAAGATTAATTGATGTGATAGTTAAGGAATGAGATTCTTCTAACACCCTGCTTTGAGTAGGATTTGGACTAGGTGATCTTCAGCCTCAGCCATGCTATGGTTCTGTGCGCACAGGTAGGGAGATGGTTAGTAGGTAGTTCTCAGCGAAAACGACGTTAGCAGTTATAAGAATGACGTTAATGCAAACAGAATTCGTACTTCCGTTAACCATCCCCTTGAAACACGAGTGGCCAGCTAAGCTAGATGTGAGGCAAAACCGAAGCATAGCACTGCGCATATACCTCCGTGCTGTACCTCCAGAAAGCTAAACTTCAAAAAGGAAAAAGCTCTTTGTTTTATAATCTCAGGTTAAAAAACTGCTTTGTTTTAAGTAGTTCTTTTTTACTTCTTTTTGCCTTAGTGAGGTAAAATACAGTTACATCTTCTCTGTTGGCTTTCTTCAGCATTAGTGCAATCCCTTTGGAAATCCTGTCAGCACGCTGCTATCGAAGCATCTGTATCGTACATGTTTCTGGAAGCTAGAGGGCAGTGGCTTCCCAGAGGAGACCGAAGAAGCTTCTGGGTAACTGCTCAGGACAGGGAGCAGAAGAAAAGGAAAGGAGCTAATACTGGCAAATAACTTTTTCTGACAGACATGCAAATTAAATGTCTCCCAGGTGACTTGGACATTTGAAGGGGACTGATTCCTTGATCCTGCCTCCTATAAAAGGCTTCCTGATTAATAACAGCTGCTTTATAGGGAGCTAAATGGCTGCACTGAGAATATTGTTGCAGACAAATAAAGGGTTTTTTAATGCGATTGTCTTGGAATGCCCTCAAACAGTAAGTTATCCTGTATTTTTGAGTACATTCTCGACTCACATAGCACAAACTGCAAAATGTTGTTCATAAGCATCTCTTATAAACGTCAAAGTATAGGGCAGAATCTTCATCACTGGCTGAGAATTTAACAGTCCGTGTCAGTCTGTGCAGAAATGTTTGCTCAACAAGCAGTTCCTCATAAAGACTCCTGAGTAGAAGCTCTGCTCCCTCACTGCCTTTCTGTGAAGGCCGTAACACTTCTCGAGACAGCAATAGAACTGCAGCAAAAGTTCCTAAATACTTCACAGACAGATATAAAGGGATCATACTGTAAGCAATGACACTCGGGATGCGAAGTGACAGCTGTGCTGTGTCGTTAAAATAATGAGGAAAAGCAAAGTATAATTTCTTGATTAGAATCTGTGGTAAATAAACACTAGACAAGGAGCATAGAAGACAAATAGAAGATTAGACATCTAAGGAGTCTGTTCAAGTATAAATTTGCATCACAGTTCAGTTAAACATGCAATGCAAATACCAGCATGTTGGAAATCCTGCTCCACCTAGAAAGATAATATGTATGTGTCTCTTCAGGCTACGCGCTGCGTTCCAGGGCAAAGTACAAAGCTGCTGGTCACCGTGGATCTCAGAACTCTGATACAATTTAATGTAGAAATACTGGGGCAAGGCTTCTGGACTAGAGCACCCCTTTACAACAGCATACCCTGGCCAAGTATGAACATGTGCTCTTATTTAGAAGCGTATTGTCAACACTGAAATTTTCATCAAGGTACACCTTTTATGTATACAGCAGTTTTAAAATGTAGTTTCTATTTAATTTTTTGCCATCTTTATGGTAAATGAATAGAGTGCATTTCTAAGTCAAACCAAAAGCTTACTTAGGAGAACATCAAAATAACCTGAGTAACATACGTTGCAGTCCACTCCCTCAAGGGTCCTTGCTGCGCATCTGCCCTGCTACAAGCACTCAAGTTCGCTAATCCAGCTGGGTTTGCCCAACCTGCGGCCGTAGCAGCATGTATCTTCGCAAAAATACTACTGAACTTGAGCACCCATCTCCATCCTTCTGCCTGTCAGCGTAGGAAGGATACACAGAGTGCCAGCTGCCACCCATGTCTATTTACGGAACCATTAAAAAAAATAAAGAGTTCTCAAGAAATGTCTTTGCTCTAACTTCATCAGTTAAGGATATCAGCTACTTAGGAATTCCACCGCAGGGAATAAGAATAAGGGCTGTGATGTATAATTTTATAACAAAAGGTGTAAATAAAGAGGGGAATTATGAGAGTGGGAAAGGAGCTGTGTATTTCCTAGGCAGACAGGCAAGAGCAGCGTTTCAGATGACAAGGCCCAAGCCTTTTCAGCACAGAACAAGGCAAGTCCGAAGCAATCAGCCATTTCACAATTACCTGCGAGAGCCTTCCAGACTTTGACTGACACTGCAGGACACAAAAGAATATGCGTAAGGATTTCAGCTGCTGTTTGTGCAGCCTGCAGATGCACACGTCCGTACAAGTATGTGGTTTCACAGCACCTTCCCCTCCTTCCACTGGCGTGATCTGAGCCGTGCTAGTAAGGAGCTCAGGCAGCCTCACAGAAAGCTGAATAGATCTGATCGGTCCCTGGGCTTAGCTGTCGTATAACCGTGTGCTTCAGGTCCTGGGGCCAGCTCAGCGCACACCCGTACCGGGCGAGAGAAGAGACCAGAGCTGAGGGAAGGATGCTACTGCTGCAGACCCCACTGAGATCACGAGCTGCTGGGCAAGGCCAGGTTAAAAGCCATCTGCTAAATGCTGGTGCAGGGCAGGAACTTTGTCACGTCAGCCCACGCAGCCCAGCTCAGGGAAACACAGCACCTCACCACGCAATCAGGGAACAGCCAGCAAAGGAAAGTGACACCCAGAGTGCCTCAGCAGATAACTGCCCTGCGATAACCAAAGGAGTGCAGCTGCTCTGGACGTGAGCACTAAGATTACGCAGATCCAGGCTTATGCCTGCAGAGATTCCCTCCAGCTGGGAGCCCATCGGAGCGCACAACCCGGCAAGGCTGGTGGGAGTTCCGCTCTGACCAGCAGTTCTGCTGGCTCATAAACCAACAGCTCCAAGGAACTGATCTACGCTGACCTGCCCAGGGCTCCTGTAGGACTAGCAGGCCCTGCTCTCTCTGGCCTGGTTGCTATTAGCATTACAGTGAAGGATCATTTGCAGTTCACTCTACTTATTCTTAAATTGAGAGTTTAAGTAAATGTCAGCGAGTGTATCTTCCGGCGAGCATAACGCAATGCAGTGATCACCCTGTATGTACTTGTGGGTGTTTCCGATTGCTGTTATCATTCCATTTCCTTTCTTTAAAGACAAGCCCCAGGAAGCACAACCCTAGGAGGAAGGAAAGGAACTTGCAGGAAGTTTTAAGAAAGAACTGAAGGGAGGGTGATGGGCAGACAGGTAGAGAAGAGAGCAATGGCCAGACGGTCACATCAGCACCAGGAAAATAGAGGCCCACATGACTAGCAGGTCTTTTCAAAGTTGAGAGGCTGTTGCCAGACACAGCAGTTCTTTGCCTCTGGAAAGAAAAACTCTTGCAGTCTCTGTATGACCTCCACACCTGAAAAATAGAGCAGATGCTGGAAGAGAGAAACACCAGAGGTATCAGCACTATGGTGAGGAGAAGAAACTAAGAAATGGGTGAGTAGTGACTTAGGGAACAGAGTAAAGAAAAGAGCTGGTTTTTTTAAAACAAAGGGAAGAAGAAGCCAATTTTCTAAAAGATCGTGCAAATGTGGTTTTTTTCACTAATGAGAAGAGCTCAAAGGGCTGGCTGGACTGCTTCAAGTGTTGGTGCACAATGTGATAGGAGGAATTATTAAGATATCAGAAATACAGTGAGCTAATAATCATGACTATAGGTGTCAAAAGAATAAAGGGTTGAAATGGCAGAATGATATTGTACATATAAAGATTTGACAAATATAATAGAAGTATCTTTCCATAGATGCCTGCTGCTTCTTATGGTAGTTCAAGACAGTCAGGTGCAAAGGATGAAAAAACATGGCCATAGCCAGTGGAGTAGGGTAGTGTACAACTAATGTCAGCACTGTGAACGGTTGGAAGCAGAAGCAGTCAGTAGCAGGGTGTAACACCACAAAGCTTGTTCACTGGGCACTGGAGGACAACTGAAAAAAAAACCTGTTATCATCTGGCATGGAGCTAGTTCACTTTCAAACAACGATGTTTCTAATTTAACCCTGCAAATGGCAAATGTACCATCATAAAATTAAAATCAGTGACAGAGTTTTCTGAAAGACTTCTTCCCTCTGTTGGTCATTCTACTGTTCTTCTAAAAAAGAAAGAAGACTCCATGGCGGCATTGGAAATACTTGTGAAAATGAATGCAGACACCAGGGTAGAGCAGGATGAAGAGAAATTTCAAGATTTCCTGAAAGAGAGGGAAGAAGGTTTTTATCGAAGTGGTAAAGTATGATGGTGGACTTTCTATTTTTCTTCCGAAAATTATACTTGAGATTTTATTGGAAGGGACAGTTATGGGAAGCTTCAACACTTAACTGTGTCTCCCTCTGACAGTGCCAACCAACTACCTGCAAAAGTTTTCATGCTGTCGGAGACACATGGAAGGGGACATTGTTGGGACATGGCTGGAGACACACTTCTGGAAAGGGGTGTCCCACCCCAGGACAGGAACACCCCCGAGGGACTGCAGCCCCTGGGTGACCCACGCAGTGGCAGAGAAAATAAGAAGGAAGGAGCAGCGAAAAACAGAAGAATCAGAAGCAAGAAGCAGCAAAAATAAATCACCGCATACTGAGATCGACCTCCTCAGCTACAGACCCATCAGCTGGGCAGGGGGACTGAGAGGGACTGGGCAGAGGTGAGAACAGGGGGAGTGGCAGCTGGGAAGGGGCAAGGAGAGGTGTTGGACTGAAGTTGAAGAGGGAAGAGAGGCATTTCCCTTGGTGTTTGCTTAGTTCTTCGTCTTCTTGGTTTCTTAATACCCCAATCAGTAATTAAATGTTTGTATTAATTGCCTTGGGATCTGGCACAGTGTGTTACATGCTAAGCACTGCAGTGTATGCCTGTGCAAATTTACAAAAATACAGATTTTATTGTATACAGATTGTATATATCAGGCTCTTTGTTAGAAAATTGTATTTTTATCAGCAGTAGCAGATTGAGGAATACAGATATTTGATAACATTGCACAGTGTGGAACTGTATTTGATGATACATATCACACTCAAAGGCTGATAATTGGTTTTTACAAGCATTTCCTATTTTCCATTACTTTGTAAGATTTTTTTTTTCATGGCTCATAACTTTGTTAATCTCTGTATTTTGAAAACTAAGCTCTCCCTTGCCAAATATCTGCCTCAGACGTATTTTGTGTTAATTAAAACCAAAGGGCTCAGAAGCTTCCAAGTGTGAGGTCAAGAAAAAAATATGTTGTATTTCCCGTGCTAAACAGCTCTACCAGCTTTTTCCAGCATGCTCAGGAATTCTTTGGAGTGGTGTAGTAGGAGGAAAAAAGGTAAATGTGAGGGGCAATTTGCCTGCCAAAGCTTAATTTGGTCAAGTTGCAAGGCCTGAAAAGACTGCCAGTCATGTATGGGCATATGCAAACTTAGTTTCTAAGGGCAGAGTGTTGGGTTTTAACAGAGATGGCAGCTCCAGAGGTTGCAGGTCTGGGCTGTGATGGGCAGAGCTCAGCCCTGCGCTGTCTAGAAACCTGGAGGAGACAACCCGATCCAACTTGGTTGTACAGGAGCCGGGGCCAGGTCTGCAGGGAGGAGGAGAGGCAGGGAGGCCTCAGAAGCTGTTGGTCTTTCACAAGCCACTGGGGAAAAAAAAAAAGTACAAGTAAAAGTGATGTACTGGGATAGACTGGATACTCCTAGGGAAAGGATCTACATCTCCTAGATGCTCAACATCATAAGAGATTCCAGCCACGCTATGTGTAAAAAATATGATTCTTTTAAATGGTATTTCTTTACGATGAAAATCTGCTCAATCGGAAAAACACTCTTTTCGTAAATTAGAGGTGGGCAGTGACATGCACCACATGCTTTCCTGTAATGCCTGAACTGAAATCTCGAGTCTGTCATTTAGTCTCCATGTGACATAAGGTACGCAATTTTATGCTAGTGTTCCCATCTGTAAAATGGAACATACTCATATGTACTCAGAGTAAAGGAGTAAGAGTAACTTAATATTTGTGTGTCCTGCTGCCTAGTCCGCCTCCTGCTTCTGTCTGGTGGAAGGAGCAATATCTTTACTGCTTATGTGTCGCACTTTTATTTCAAACCCAAATGGTGTGGTCCCTTTCTACAGAACAAATAGGCTTCCGTTTGTTTCTGGGTTGCTGTTTGGTTTTTTCTTTCTCAAACTAATGTGTACGAGACTTAAAAGCTTCAGGGCTAAAATAAACACAAATATCTGTGGAATGGGAAAACAAGGCAGGAGGAATTTTATCACAAATGAGAGCTGGGCTTATCTACAGGGCCAGTGAAGCAGGCGGTGAGGCGGTCTTTAGTGGCAGGAGCAACCAAGATGATTCACATAAAAACGCTGCAACAAGGAAAGACATGCTGAGGAGAACCCATGCTGGCTGGGCCACGGGCAGCCCCGGCCCAGGGAATGCTGTGGGAGGAAAGGCCGGAGAAGAAAGCTGGG
>NW_009703024.1:0-202 GCF_000703405.1 Apaloderma vittatum | reverse complement strand
GCGAGCCCAGGGGAGGCCACAAAGATGCTCAGGGAGCTGCAGCAGCTCTGCTACGAGGACAGGCTGAGAGTTTGGGGCTGTTCAGCCTGGAGGAGAGCAGGCTCCCGAAGGGGAGAGCTTGTAGTCGCCTCCTGGTACCCGAGGGGGCTACGGGAAAGCTGGGGAGGGGCTGGAGGGGCTGGGGAGGGGCTGGAGCGAGTAC
>NW_009703023.1:15425-38768 GCF_000703405.1 Apaloderma vittatum | reverse complement strand
GAGAGGTTCTCCTGCCCCTCTACTCTACCCTGGTGAGGCCACATCTGGAATATTGTGTCCAGTTCTGGGACCCTCAGCTCAAGAGAGACAGGGAACTGCTTGAGAGAGTCCAGTGCAGAGCCACAGAGATGATGAAGGGAGTGGAACATCTCCCTGATGAGGAAAGGCTGAAGGAGCTGGGCCTCTTTAGCTTGGAGAAGAGGAGGCTGAGGGGTGATCTCATCATTGTTTATAAATATGTCAAGGGTGAATTTCAGGAGGACAGAGCCAGGCTCTTCTCAGTGATGTCCAATGATAGACAAGGGGCAATGGATACAAGAAGGAGCATAGGAGGTTTCACAAAAACATTAGAAAAAACTTTTTCCCTGTGAGGGTGACAGAGCACTGGCACAGGCTGCCCAGGGAGGTTGTGGAGTCTCCTCCTCTGGAGACATTCAAAACCCGCCTGGATGCCTTCCTGTGTGACCTACTGTACGTGATCCTGCTCTGGCAGGAGGGCTGGACTAGATGATCTTTTGAGGTCCCTTCCAACCCCTGACATTCTGTGATTCTGTGAGACTTCTGTGATTTTTTTTTTGGGTTTTTTTTTTTCAGTTCATTTCAGAAGCTGTGTTGTGCCAGATATAGCTTTAAAATTCCATGGGTTTTTATAGGGACAATAGAAAGCATCCATTGCCAGAGAAGACTAAATTCAGTGTCTCTGAAAGCATCCTAACTTATTTTCAGATATTGTGATATCTTCTGTATTAAAAAAATAATTAACATGTTGCTATAGTCATCACAAACAAGCTTACTTTTTCAGAAGTAAACAAATGTGCAGCTCACGTAGCTTGACATAATTGTGTTGCAAATTTTAAGTCAAAAAACATTGAAAGAGAAATGCAGAAGTAACAACTGATTTCAGTAGCAGCAAAATTAGAAGAGAAAATAGCTATACTAAATTATAACATTGATTGAAATAAAAATTAAGATAACTTTCTACCTATTTAAATAAAAAATAGGCATATTGTACAAATCTTTAGTTATATTGGATAGGATGCTCAACAAGTTGATAAAATACTCATTCCCATTGACTGTAAAACAGCAATGAAAACAAAAGTAATGAAGTAAGGACTCTTCTACTGGTAAGGCTCTAACAAATTTTTTATTTGATCAAAGAGGTGTTTCTACTTCTTCACTGATGGAAGTGATGGAATAGATACAGAATACTTTGTTGAAGAATTGGAGGCTGAACAAATTGCAAGTGTTTTAAATTAACTGCATCAAATAATCCTATCCCAAATATGAAAAATCCAAAGTCTATCCAATTTAAGTGACAGGGCAGATTATTTTTTTTAAAAAAAGAAGTCCTGTAGCTTGGCGGTTGTGTACTTTTAAGTCTTTCTTATCATGCTGATATTTCTTGCACCATTTATGCAAAGGAGAATCTTCCCAAGAAAAAGGTTTTGAGTCAGTGATGCTGTTTCTCCTTTCCCAGTTTCTCAGTCAAGGATTTTTGAAAGCTTTTTACAGATATGTTTTTTGTTTGTTTGTTTAAATTTTGTCCTATTTTTGATCTTGCAGCTGTCACTGTTGTCATAGTCTGTTTATCCACTGTCTTCTGTTATGAGATCTAATCGTGAAGCCTTGGAACTGTCATAGCTTCTCAAACTGACCCTTTCACCTTAATGGGAGATGCACATTAACTCCTTGACTTTCAAAACCAATTTTCAAACAGCTACAGGATATCCTTGCATTGCTATGTGATCAGAATTAATTTCAAAGAAGCACAAGTATGCAGGAGTTCCTTTTGCTGACAATTTAAAAATCAGAGTGGTAAATTTTATTCTAGTGAAATGGTTACACAACTAAAATAAGTTTACAGGAAAAAAAACAAACGACAAACCACCAGCTAAATGCAGTAGTTCTGCAGAGAATTATGCCTGGTATTAAGCTGTTACCTCACATTGTGTTTCTCTGTAGTGACTTTTGGCAGCATCTCTGTCTTCTTCCTCAGTGGCTCTGTCTTTCAAAAAGTATTCTGCTCTGGTACCCCTCTCTAATGGCACTTGAACGTTATCAGGATGCTGTTAAGCACTAATGAGTCTTCAAAGCAGTATGTAGGGAGTTCCACTTCCCTTTTGTTCATGCTAATTAAGTTAGGGAAATTTTATATTGTGCCTTGATTAGTTCAGGGAATTTGTAAGAGTGCAAGTAAAACATTGTTTATCTGGGGCTGAGTTATCTCTTGTTATGCAAACACACTTTGGTATGCTGATTTTCATTACCACCATTACCTTCCTCTTTGGAAAGCCATTTGAATTACAATTCCATCTGACTCCTCCCTGTACAGAAGATGTGACTTCCATTGCTTATATTTCATAATTGTATGCAAATTCCATGTTGTAGCAGTAATCTGAGCAATGCTTCTGTTGGTCTAGAAATATCAGGAATTTCTTATTTTCTCTAAGTCTATCTATGACCAATACAGTCCTGGATTCTTCTGAAACAGAATGTATTTCAGTAACTGAGAATTTAGCTGATGACCATTTATATATAAAAAGTTAACATAGTCTTTGCTTATAGTTACTTCTTGGTCACCTTTGAGACTAAGGTAACTTTGTTCTGCCATGTGCTAAAATGTTCTGAAACACTAAGAAAGTATTAAGTTAACAGATATAGGGAGTAATTCAGCATACAGATATTTATTTTTGAGGGTTATACCTCTGAGGGACATCTCTCCTGGAGCAAAGGTCAAAGCTTTGCTGGCTGTCTCAACAGTTGAGTTTTTTGTGTGCAGCTTTCTGTACCTCCAATGGAGCATATCCTATGTTCATGAGGGCCGCGTAGCTTTTACTTACAGACTTACAAAAGTTCAGATCAGAATTCTGACCTTAGAACATAGTACTTGAAAATGTCAGATATAGATTTCATCTGCACTGATTTTAACTGCAATTCTGCTGAATTCAACCTCACCTTTGTGCCTGGGAAGATCATGGAACGTTTCGTCCCAGAGGCTCTGCTAAAGCACATGGAGGACAGGGAGATGGTTCAAGACAGTCAGCATGGCTTCAGCAAGGATTGCCTAACCAACCTAGTGGCTTTCTACAGTGGAGTGACTACATCAGTGGACAAGGGAAGAGCAATGAGTGTCATCTGTCTGGACTTCTGCAGTCCTATACAACATCCTTTGCTCTAAGTTGGAGACATATAGATTCGATGGGGGGACTGTTTGGTGGATAAGGAATTGGTTGGGTGGTTGCATCCAGAGAACAGTGTCAATGGCTCGAAGCCCAGATGGAGAAAGGTCAGAAGTGGTGTCCCTCAGGGGTCCATACTGGGGACCAGCACTCTTCAATATCTTTATCAATGATATAGACAGAGTGATCACATGCACCTTCAGCAAGTTTGCATATGACATCAAGATAAGTGGTGAGGTCGATAGGCCAGAGGGACGGGATGTCATCCAGAGCAACCTGGACAAACTGGAGAAGTGGGCCCATGTGAACCTCATGAGGTTCAGCATGGCCAAGTTCAAGGTCCTGCACCTGGCTTGGAGCAATCTTCATTATCAGTGCAGGCAGGGGGATTATATGCTAGAGAGCAGCCCTGTGGAAAAGGACTTGGGGATATTGTTGGACAAAAAGCTGTACATGAGCTAACATGCGTGCTCACAGCCCAGAAGGCCAGTCGCATCCCGGGCTGCATCAAAAGCAGCGTGGCCAGCAGGTCGAGAGAGGTGGTTCTGCCCCTCTGCTCTGCTCTGGTGAGACTCCACATGGAGTGCTGCATCCAGATCTGAAGCCCTCAACACAAGACATGGACCTGTTGGAGTAGGTCCAGAGGAGGGCCACAAAAATGATCAGGGGTCTGGAACACCTCTACTTCAAAGACAGGCTGAGAGAGTTGGGGCTTGTTCAGCCTGGAGAAGAGAAGGCTACAGGGAGACCTTATAGCATCCTTCTAGTACCTCAAGGGCACCTACAGCAAAGCTGGGGAGAGGATGTTTGCAGGAGTGTGTAGTGATAAGACAACTAAACTAGAGCAGGGTAGATTTAGATTAGATGTTAGAAAAACGTTCTTTACTCTGAGAGTGGTGAAACACTGGCAAAGGTTGCCCAGAGAGGTGTTGGAGGCCTCATCCCTGAAGGCATTCAAGATCACGCTTGGTGAACAACCTGATCCAGTTAAAGATGTCCCTGCTTACTGCAAGGGGGTTATACTAGAAGACCCTTAAAGGTCCCTTCCAAACCAATGCATTCTCTGAATCAGTATGGCAGGGTTTCTTCCTAACAGCAGCCTTCTTTGGCCCAATATCCATCTTGTTGCATTAATGTATTTCCTTCCTTTCTTTGAAGTCTCTTGCACCTTGAACTGTGTTCTGGTGACAGACTTAGGTAATAGGGAAATAGATTTTCACCTTGCTCTAGGGTTACCTACTCTTGGAGACCTATGAGTCTCCCATACAGCATTCATTTAAGGCAAAAGCAGTTTAAGTTCCATGTTTTGCACTGGCGACGTAACCTGCTGGCCAAGGACAGCACTGATGCAACAGGTAAATGCCCGGCACTGATGATGATTTGAGCTTGTCCATGGAAGTCTGCAAGCCTGAAGAGGTGACAACTTTCATACAATGAACTGTGAGATGATGCTTCTCAAATGGCCCCTCAGGCTGTTAATCGGAGTCTTGAGCAATTTCTGCTGCTGCTGCACAAGCTGCAGTGGCAGCTTAGAGTGTTGGTGCCTTTTCTTCACCTGCCTAATTCAGTAAAACGTTAAGTACATGCTTTTAATACAAGTGTATGGATGTGCCCCTAGGTCTTGGCACAGCAAGACAGGAACATGTGGTTTTGTTTAGAAAACCTTTTTAAAATTTTCTGCAGAGCGTCTGCTAATGTCAAACCTGTGTATTTTCTTTCAGGTATTTGCTCTCCCTTTCTTCCTTCCTTCCTTCCTCCACAGTTATTGTGGTCCCAGGATATACAGAGATGATCTGTGTTCTGCAGGCCTTTGTCTTGACTGGTTTGTCTCAATTATGCTCAAGTCTTAACTTATTTTCTACAGGAGTCTTTGAGCACAGTAGTCTATGTAATGAATAATCAGTTTTATAAATGCTATATTAGCATATATTTGTTTATTTTTATGTTGGGTTTGTAACTGGTGGGTTTTTTGGAAGCGAGGTGGTATGGGGCTGGCTCCTGTGCAAAGTTCCCCGAGCCTTCCCCATTTAAAAATCAGACCTGCCTCCATCCAAGGCGGAGCTAATCAGTGCCTCTGCAATCAACATACTTAAGAGGGAAAACCTGTTGGGCAAGTTCCTTTGTGTTGGGGACCTCTGTTTTGGAGAGGAGAAGCATGTCGGTGAGGAAGAAAGGGGAGAAATGCACCAGGGATTTTGCTGAGGCCTGTGGTGAGATGGCACGATGAGCCTCTGCAGCCTGAGGAGATTAATAGTGGTGTAAGATCCATACTGCAGCCCATGGAGGACCTCATGCTGAAGCAGACGATTGTGCCTGAAGCATGTCTTGACTCCGAGGGAAGCTTGCCTTGCAGCAGTCTTGCTGGGAGGACTGCAGGCCTCAGGAGGGACCCATGCTGGAGCAGTTTGGGAAGAAGTGTGACTGTATGGGAAGAACTGACACTGGAGAAGTTTGAGGAAGACGGTTTCTGTGACCATGTTGGAGTGGGGCAAGACTGCAAGGAGTCCTCTGCCTGAGGAGGAAGGAGCAGCATGGACAATGCTTGGACCAGACTGCAACCCTCATCTCCTGTCTCCTGAACTGTCAGGGGGAAGGAAGTAGCTGGGAAGAAGGGAGGGATGGGAGGAAAGGTTTATCTAAGATCTGGTTGTATTTATTTTATTACTATCCTACCCTAATCTAACCAGTAAAATTGATGGTGTTTCTGTCGTCTAATTAAACTGATGTTTCTGTCCCCAAGATTACTCTGTTTTTTTGCCTGTGACCATAATTGGTGAGTGAATCCTCCCTGTCCTTCATCTCAATCCTCGAGCCTTTTGTTGAATTTTCTCCTCCCCATCCCAAAAAGCAAATGGCTGCATGATTCTTTGGTGTTGGCTGGGTGGGCTGAAACCATGACAGTTTTTCTTGAGCCAAGATGCTGTTGGGAGCTCTTAGGGGATCTGTTTGACAGAATACATATGTGAAAAACAAGCACTCATTTGATTTCTTTCTAGTTGACTTGCCTTTGCATGGCGCTTCTCACTGAAAACATATATGGAGGACTGTTCATGATGCTATTTTAATCCTTGATTTCTCTTTTAGTATATGTTGAGTGTTCTATTATAGGGTACAGAACTAGATAATGTGTTCAGTGTTGTGGGTATAATAAAGAAGGATCTTGTAAAGCTGTTGCCTTCTAATTATATTCTATCTTAGCTCACAATGTGTCCATACATATCTTCCTTATCCCGAAAGACACGAAAGTGCCAAGACAAATTAAAGCACCTCATCTAAGTAAACAACCACTTGGCAGAGTCCATATGTTCTAAAATTAGGCTTGTCTATATTTGTAACAATATATTCTGCATCTATAAAGGAAAATCAAATGAATTGTATTTTGAATGACTATTAGCATATTAATAACTTCTAGTGTGTCCTGGTTTGAGAGCACCAGGATAAAAGTTTTCTGGGGCTGCCTGGAACATGTGGCAATTACAATGGTGGATGGGGGCAGCTGTACCTATGGGGAGGAGAGGATGGGTCTGGTGACCCAAATGGACCTCTCACATTATTCCTTCCCATGATGCTCAGTATAAAAGGGCCCCTAAGAAAAGTCTTGGGACCTTTAGAGCCTGCTGTGCTGCAAGGATTGTTATCAGCTGTTTGTCGTCTCTCCCTGTGCTTCTGGTGTTCCTGCCTCCTGTTTTCATGCTGCAGAAGAGCACCGTTCATTAGGAGAGGTTGCCTTCTCCTGCCTCACTGGGTGGGAGCAGCACAGTTGCTCCAGAGTTTCTGTTTACTTGTGGTTGTTGTTGTTGTTGTTTTGTTTTGAGTTTTGTTTGGGTTTTTTGTGGGTTTTTTTGGAGGGGACTATCATCGGGACTCTGGGCTCAATTGTCATCTGGAAAGTGGGAATTCCATATTGACATATTCTCTTGTATCTTTGAATGTACTTGTGTAATATCTGTATATAGTTCAACACTTTCATTGTTATTGTTACTATTATTTTCTTTTTCATTACACTGGCTTGAGGTTTTTTTCCAACCTCAAAGTCTCTCTCCCTGGTTCCTCTGGTAATCCTCTCCAGTTTAGTGGCCACTCCAGCCTTAAACTTTGACACTGTGTTATTTTTCAATTTAGTCTTTTGAAGTCATTCCTGGAAGAGGATTTGCTCTAAAACAATAGGATAGACTTAAATTCATACTCCTTTTAGTCATGTTGATGTACCTTTAAAATTGTTTATTCAGTTAATGGACTCTGCATTTTGTATGAGAAACTGTAATTTTTGCGTGCTTTATGGAGGTGACTTGCTACAGAGAATGATTTGTAACATGAGCGATTTCCCATACATTCCTCTCTGCTGCCCTTCAGAGCTGCTGTGCTATCCCATTGCTGGTCTCAGATAGGGTTTTGTGCATTTAGAGGGGGAAAAACTGATGACTAAAGGACCTAAGGCAGAGGTTGATTCCTCTTGTGTCCCTAGGGTTTTGTGACAAGGGACGCAAAATGATGTCACTGTGTTCTGAGGAATATGCTGTGTCTCTGAAAGGTTAGGGCTTAGTTGCATCTGAGACATGGACATTTCCCAGAGGATAAATCTATGCCAGACCTCACTGATTGCTTCTAAAATTTTACTCGGTAGGGTTAAGAACTCAAATTGCTGTGCTCGTGTTATATTGATAATAGCAGAAGGTGGCAAAGTTGATGTTATACAGGTGGGAATGATGGATATACATTCGTTTGAACTCCAGAAAAATGAAAGTGAACAGTGCTGAGAATTTTAATATTCCTCCTTGGATGCCAAGGACTTGTGTGTATCCGGACTGTATAGTAGCTAGATGTGGTAGTGGTAGAAAACTCAAGGTAATTACAAGTGCCAAGTGGCTAATTGTTTTGACCAATTCTGGGGTTAGGAAGGCTGTCATATTTGGAATTAGGTTGCTTATTTTCTGGTTGTAGGACATACTAATCCACTGAAGAGCAAGGCAGTTTCGGTGAGAACTAATGCCAGTGAACATGTTAAGTGTTCTGGGATTTGTAGAGATCTGCACAATACACTTAAACAATCTAAACATGTACCTGCCTGTAAGCCTTAGCAAAATCTGTTGAAAAATCATTTGTAACTACTTTCATTTTTTGACCAGTTCTATTACTGTGACTTCAGGCAACAGCATCTACCTTTCATAAGCAGTTTTTTTGGTGCCCTGGTGCCCTTTTGTCCTGCTTTAGTGTTATATTCAGCTTTTAGGCAGCAAAATTCTTGAAAGGCTTCATTTTTGCAAAACAGGTATACCCTTGAAGTGAAATAGCATGTCTGTAGGCTGTCTCAATGAAAAGTATTCTTAATGCTGAACTGTGACTCTCTTGCCTCATTGTTGGCCAGGGTTAGAGGGTAATAACTGTCGTGCCAAGGTCTTACCCCTAGCAGCTTTTGGTTTCAGTAGCAAGTCTGGCTTTCTGAGCAGATGCAGCTGATGGGCAGAAGCCTAGCTAACAAACCTAGCTGCTGGGCAGAAACTTAAGCTAGTAGGGCCATGTTTTATGCTGGGATGATAGCGTTCAAAGAAGTGGTTAAATGAAGTCTCCACTTGGGAATGGGAAAGGTAGTGCAACTTGTCTTCTGGATGGCACTTACAGAGCCAAACTGAAAGCTCTGCTCTTTGTCCTGAGATGTTGTATGTTTGCTTAAAACTTGTTTTCTCAGTGTTTACATAATGGCTAAGAAAGTGTTACCTTGTGGGCCTCCTCCTGTTCTCTGTCCATGGCAGTAGTCCCAGTAGGACTTTGTTACAAAAGCCTTTAATATCCTAATTATCAGGTTTTCTTTAACTGCTGAATTTGGGCCTGGAAACATAGTGAAATATAAAGCTTGTGGTTCTTGGGTGACAGCTTTTCGATGAATTACAGTTTCTTAGCAGTTAGTGTCTCGGGTGCATGCTTAACTTTTCCATGAAAGAATAAGTGTGATGTTTTCTCCCATTTTTTGCATACTCAGCTCTGTGTATTAATTCAGGGCAAGTGAGGAGTAACCCACTGGTGGGTTATTGATTGAGTCTTACTTCTGTGAGTAACTCCTGCCTTCACAAGTTATCGGAAAGGAACTGCGAGCCCTGTGCTTGGAAGGAGGCAAACAGGAAAAAACCATCTGTTCTGCTCTCTTAAATGGATGATGTTGTTATGCAACATGCCATTGCAAGAAGACTGTCTTGGTCACACTCTGACACAGCTTCCTTCAGGAGTGTCAAAATTTCTAAGATTCACAAAGAGGGATACGTGTTCAAACTTCAAGTATACCTTTTAAAATAGTTCCTGCAAAGTCCTCCTTAAAATGCTAAAACATTATCTGTAAACTGATACACATTCACAGAGATGGCAAAGCAGTCACTGAGAGCAGCACGGATGCACTGTGGTGCACAAGTTGCACCGAGTGACTTTGATCACACTGGTGTGAAACACAGAAGAATTGCTTGAAGTAAGGGGGAGCTGTTATTCAAAAAACCAATTAATTTTACAACCAAATATCTCTCAATGTTGTTTTGCAAAGCAATAACATAATACAAGCAAGAAATATTTACTAGAAAGTTACAAACTTTTGATGATTTATTTTGAGCATGCATTTCAGCTTCTGCTTAAATATGTCTAAAATGAGAGATTGTTTACTTCTGTTTGGCATACTATATTTTTCATTTTAAAATTCACTTTGTGTCACAGTCTTGTAAATGGAATGAATGACTTGGTCAAACTACACCTGCAAAAAGCCTTTTAGCATATTTAATATCTGTGTTTATATGTAGCTTAATTTATATGCTAAAATGCTTGTGTTGTGATATAAATTATGCTAAGAGGAAAAGTATGGTGGTTGAAGCAATCAGTCTAAAAGTTGGTCTGTGTAATGAGCACTCTGCAGAAAGTAAAAAACTGTTGAATATTTATATGATCAGATAAAGATTATTCCTTCCCTTCACACTGAGGGCAGCCAACAGTACATTTGACTTTATTTATGAGGTGATTTTCCAAGTGCCCAACAAAGGCCATCAAAACTGGCTATCATCTCAGTCTTCCTGTGTGTTTTGTTTCTTAATTAAAAGAAAGGCAGGGTATGGGAACTGTCAGTGCTAGTGACAACAGTTGGATTTACCACTTAGGCAAAACTGAATTTCCTACAGACCAGTAGGTGAGTAAAATAGACAAGAGATGCATATGGATTCTCTGCTGCTCTGGCAAGAGGGTGTTGCTCTGACCACCCCCTTTCTTCCCCATATTTTAGGCTGCTGTGGCAAAGTGAACACAGTTACCATGTGAGTAAAATCCTGTGAAGACTGGATTCTCTTGCTTTGTGTCCCTGTTAGCTGCTGTGAAATGTGCCAGGCAATCAGTGTTTAATCTAAGATTCTTGTCTTCATCTACTCAAAAAGAGTAGATTCTTGTCTTCCTCTTTTGAGTAGAGAGGAAGAGAGCAATGGGGTTGCCTCTTAAATACTTTGATCACAGAGGTGCTGATTGGCCTGACCCTGGCCAGAGGTGAGTCCAACTCCTACCTGGAGATGTGGGAGGCTCTCAGAGTTTCACAGGAGTCTACCCCTGCTTTTACAAAAAACCAACACACCAGACTCAAACCCACGACAGCCTTCTCTTCTCCAGGCTGAACAACCCGTAACTCTCTCAGTCTGTCCTCGAAGGAAAAGTGCTCCAGCCCTCTGATAATTTTTGTGGCCCTCCTCTGGACCCACTCCAACAGGTCCGTGTCCTTCTTATGTTGAGGGCTCCAGCGCTGGACACAGCACTCCAGGTGGGGTCTCACCAGAGGAGAGGAGAGGGGCAGAATCACCTCTCTCACTCTGCTGGCCACGCATCTTTTGATACAACCCAGGAGGCGACTGGCCTTCTGGGCTGTGAGCACACACTGTTGGCTCGTGGAGTTTTTTGTCCAATAGTACCCCCAAGTCTTTTTCCACAGGGCTGCTGTCTAGCACATCATCCACCAGCCTGATTGCACCACATAACACACCTACTGAGTAAAGCACAGCATAGAAGTGTTTGTTCATTCCTTCTCCCATAGGAGTCTGCTGGTGTGGAAGGGGGTATCTTTATTCACTTCTGAAATCCTTCCTAGTGCCTTCCTATGAGTTTGTCAGAGCAGTTAGTAACTTTAGAAGTTTATGGTGCTGTCTTCCCGAGCCCTAGTGAGCGACAGGGTGTTTTTTTTCCGATTACCTCCCATCTGCATTTAAACCCAATGTTGTTACTTCTGGAATCAAAGCAAAAAAAATGCATTTACTTTCAAGGAACAGAATATGGTTCTACTTTGTTTGAGTTGTAGTCATACACAATGTATAAAACTGAATGCATATGAATTAGCTTCTCATAGGCAAATCAGATTCAAATATATGAATCATACTCCAAGAAGGACAGCTTTGATTATGAGATGAAATGCAGGTAATCTTTTGGCTTCCTCCAAAAACTAGAAATGATTGTATTTGAAAGGTGGCATCAGCTGAAGAGCAATCAGAACAAAAGAATTGATATTCTTGTCTAAAATAGAAAATCGTTGTCAGGCTTTTGTTATCATCATGAAAATCTGTTTAATAGAATGGTACAGCTGTCTAGATGATAATCTAATATCGCCTGCTTTATGTTTAGTGAAAGAATTATGTCCCTATTTCCTTACCATCTTTTTCTCTTTTTAAAGACAATAAGTAAATTTTTTTTTTCTTTTTGCCTGTATTGCAGATGTTACTGGTTTAATTCTGACTTTTATTAATCTAGTTTTACACAATACTGAGTAGATTTGGTCTCAGTTTACACTGTAGAACAGAAACTCATTTTTTTTTTGCGTAAGAATGAGTGTGAGGTCTGTGATTGAGTTTATTGAGAAGTCTGAGTACTGAAGGACCCATGAAAATAGCTGCAGAATTCATTAACCCTAATCTGCGAGAAGACCTGTCAGAGGCTTCAGTAGTCGCTAAACTTGTTTGAATCTTTTGAGAAGGTCAGAAGTGTGATAGAAGTTTAGTTTCTCTAACTTGAAAACAAAACAGGAATGTAATCAGTCCACGAGTACATCTTGTTTCCTGACCAATGTTTTAAGTGAGCATCTTATTGCTGGGCATTTGGCTAAAGGTACACAGTGAGTTGTAATTGGGCTTCTCAGGGGAATCTGATGTTCTATACATGTGAATAGTAATGTGAATATGTCAGCACTGAAACCTCAATAGTTTATGCGGTCCTGGAAATAGGAGGAAACTACTGATACATGCTCTCATGTTTACTAGTGCAATATTTCACAGGAAAGCAAGAGCTTCTCTTATCTGCTATATATGAAATATTTAAATGTGGAAGGACTACAACAACCATGTCTGCAAAATCTCCCTTTAACTTTCTCCAGCTTTGGAAAAGGAAGTGTTGCCACCTGTTCCCTCTTTTGTGCATTTTGGTTCACAAGAAAATATTGTTAGTCTCCATAAGAGCCCAAAACAACTTCTGGAAACCTGTCTGTCCTTTCCAGTGCAGAGAGAGAAGGAATTATTGCTACTGACTCTATTGATGTGACTAAAAATTAGTTCTCGATGCCTTGGTGAGTTGTCTTCAGACTCTTGATCTGTTTGAGTCTCGGTGTTGTAAACAAACCTACATTTCCTTATCCTTTTTCCTCTGTCCCATTGTTTATTCCCCAAGTTTAGTCCTTATGCCTTTAGGGATGAAATTTTACACTTCATGTACTCCTAGTGTAAACCAAGGACCTTGATAGCCTGTGTTGCAGGCTAGAGTTCAGCCAAATCTTGCCTCTCCTGCTTATATCTTTCAAAGATTTTGACAAGTAAAGAATATCTGATTTCAAAAGCCATAAATGCAAGGTATTTCAGAAGCATAGAATGTTAGGGGTTGGAAGGCACCTCTGGAGATCTAGTCCAATCCCCCTGATAGCTAGAGCACCTTCATCTAGAGCAGGTTGCACAGGCTGGCATCCAGGTGGGATCTGAATGTCTCCAGAGACAGAGACCCTGCCACCTCTCTGGGTAGCCTGTGCCAGTGCTCAGCCACCCTCCAAGTAAAGAACTTCCTCCTCATGTTCAGATGGAACTTCCCGTGTTCAAGTTTGTGCCTGTTACCTCTTGTCCTGTTACCTCTTGTCCTGTTACCTCTTGTCCTGTTACCTCTTGTCCTGTTACCTCTTGTCCTGTTACCTCTTGTCCTGTTACCTCTTGTCCTGTTACCTCTTGTCCTGTTACCTCTTGTCCTGTTACCTCTTGTCCTGTTACCTCTTGTCCTGTTACCTCTTGTCCTGTTACCTCTTGTCCTGTTACCTCTTGTCCTGTTACCTCTTGTCCTGTTACCTCTTGTCCTGTTACCTCTTGTCCTGTTACCTCTTGTCCTGTTACCTCTTGTCCTGTTACCTCTTGTCCTGTTACCTCTTGTCCTGTTACCTCTTGTCCTGTTACCTCTTGTCCTGTTACCTCTTGTCCTGTTACCTCTTGTCCTGTTACCTCTTGTCCTGTTACCTCTTGTCCTGTTACCTCTTGTCCTGTTACCTCTTGTCCTGTTACCTCTTGTCCTGTTACCTCTTGTCCTGTTACCTCTTGTCCTGTTACCTCTTGTCCTGTTACCTCTTGTCCTGTTACCGGGCACACTGAAAAAAGACTGGCTCCATCCTCCTGACACCTACCTACAGTCTTCTCTTCCCCAGATTAAAAAGATTGATGTCCCTCAGCCTTTCTTCATAAGAGACATGTTCTAGGCCCCTAATCATCTTCATAGCGCTTTGCTGTACCTTCTCCAGCAGGTCCCTGTCTTTCTTGAACTGAGGAGCCCAGAAGTGGAGAGATTACTCCAGATACAGCCTCACCAGGGCAGAGTAGAGGGGCAGGATAACCTCTCAGCCTGCTGGCCACACTCTTCTTGATGCACCCCAGGATGCCCTGGGCCTTCTTGGCCACAAGCACACATTGCTGGGTCATGATATCCTGTTGTCCACTGGGACTCCCAGGGCCTTTTCCACAGAGCTGCTTTCCAGCAGGTCAACCCCTAACCTGGACTGATAAATGGAATTATTCCTCCCCATGTGCAAGACCCTACACTTGCCCCTGTTAAGGTTTCTCTCTGCCCAATGCTCCAGCCTGTCCAGCTCATGCTGAATGGCAGCACAGCCTTCTGGTATCTCAGCCATCCCTTCCAGTTTTGTGTCATCAGCAAACTTTGATGAGGGTACGCTCCATCCCTTCATCCAGGTCATTGATGAATATATTGAACAGGATTGGACCCAGTACTAACACCTGGGGAAAACCACTTGTTATAGACCTCCAGCTAGACTCTGTACCACTAATCACAACCCTCAGAACTCTATCTTTCAGCCAGTTTTCAATCTACCCCACTGTCCATTTATCAAATACACACTTCCTAAACTTGCCTGGCAGGATGCTGTGGGAAAAGCCTTGCTTGTTGAAATCCTTGCTGACGTCAAGGCAGACAACATCCGCTGCCCTTCCGTCATCTATCTCTTCAGTCATGCCATTGTAGAAGTCTACCAGATTGGTCAGTCATGACCTCCCCATGGTGGATCTCTGTTGACTACTCATAAGGTATTGTGGATTTGTCATTATCTTTGAAGAACTGAGCAACATATGCTGGTTTTGTATCTGAAACCTTGCCTGATGTTCACTTGCAAACTCAGGTTCTAAGACACTTAGGCTACATTTCTGTGCCAGTTTGATCTTCTCTCACATCACTGCCAATTTTTTATTTGTGATAAAAAGTCCTTTAAAACCTAGCAGCAAATCTTCTTCTCAGAAAGGTGAGATGACTTTTTTTTTTAAATTGTGGCCCTGACATTAGTCTTTAAAAATTAATTACTGATGAGTGGTTTATCTTGAACCTAATCTTTTCCTCCTTGTTTTCTTTATATGGTCCTCTACTGAGGCAAACCATTCTTACAACAAACATTACTAAATATGAATATACAGAAATGGTTACAGAATATACTAAAACCTGTCAGTTGTTTTAGTCATGCTATAGTGCAGGTTTATATAAAACAAAATTTCCTCTAGCACCTTAAAATTATTGATTTATTGTTTTTCCTTAAATGCACCTGAGTTTGAGTTAAGTTCTCTAGTTTAATTTCATGTCATATGTCAATGTAACACTATAAAATCTATGTAATGTGACATGAACTAAAAATGATGCCTTGAAGAAAAGACAGCTTGTTGAATTCAGACCTGTATGCCTCTGCATTAGCAGTTTGGTAGGTGCATAGAAATCAGTGTCTGGAAAGTTTTCTAGATATGTCTTATTATAATGATTCTCATTTTATTTCTAAGATGATAGGCTGAAGTTTGTTAAATCAATTTTGGAAAATTCAAAGATGGATAATAGATTTTCCCCACAGCACTTTCATGAGTGTTAACGAACCATGCTATAAAATCAAGGGTGGTGTTCACATCCTATGTTAAACCAATGTAAGGGGAATTTCATTGCAGTTGTAAACTATTGGTAAATGATTGTGGAATAATTGCTGAAAGTGACTTGAAAATTAAAACTTATATTAAAGGTACAGCATTGTTCACGCATTAAGCTTCCCTGAGGAAGCTTACGGGTTGGAGCACAGCTGGCATGCAATGAGTCCATTCCACAGAAATTCCCTAAGCAACCTTGGTTGTTGGTAGCATCAGGGAAGCTTGATATACTGACTCTAAGAGAAACTACAAAGAGAGCAGAGCAGAGTGAAAATACCACCACCAGACTCTGTGACTGTGAATGGAACCTGAAATTACCATGAAACCGATAAGCTGCGTTTTTGCTATCCTGGTTCAACAGTCTGCCATTTTTTGACAAAATACTGTCCTTTGGGTAAACTATGCTCATTATAATTTCATTATAATACTAAAACATGCCTTCATTCCAAAACCTACCTGCCTTTGAGCTGGCACTCTGAATTTCTTCTAGTCTGTACCTTTAAAAGTGAAGTGAGAAAAATTTACACCAATTGCAACAAAAGTATGTATGACTAGAGTCACTCAAGCTCTACCTGAAAGGTAAAAAATAGTGTAAGAATGACTTAAAAGAGAGGGATTCCAGGGAAGATACCATCACAGACCACCTCTGACTTCTGGGATCAGTCAATAGGCTGAGCCTTTCTTCCCCAACAGAAGGACACCTTTCGGTAAGATTTGAACCCTTGACCCTACTGAGTGCTTCCCTAGGAAACTTAAAAACTTCTATAGAGTTGTTTTATAACTTAACACATTTGTAACCATGCTATATTATTCATATTCTGGCATGTACTTTGCAGACAGTCTCTATCACCAGCAATCTAAAGAATGTGTGCATCTGTTGCTTTAATGAGCTATACTATTCTTCAATCTAGTTGTAGGAGTTCTTAGTGAATGCCACTAGTCGGCATGAGTCTAGCTGTGAGAATTCTTTCTGAACGCTGCCGAACTTCTTAAGTCTGGCTTTGAGAGTTCAGGGAACGCTGCTAGACTGAATGTGCGTTCTGTTGTTAGTCCGGACTATTAATGACGACATGGGCATCACTCAGAATCTAAGACTGTCCGCCCCCAGCCCCTCTGACATCTGAGGACAAGCTGGAACTGAAGGGGATTTATTTTCTACCAAACTACTTTGCCCTTTAATGCAACAATGGTGTTACCTTAGGACAGAAAATGAAAACTGAAGTGGGATCTTTGTTTGCTAGAAAGGGTCTGCCTGCATGGACTGCAAGACAGGTGCCCAAAACCATAAGATAGCAAAGTTACTTTGTAGAATGAATTGTTTCATCTGTACTGTAAAACCTATTTTAAGCCACTCTGTTTTGCTTTTTATGCTGTCTGAATTTTATGGACACGTTTTGCAGTACTTACCTCTATTACTCCATACTATAGATTCTGGGAGCACAGAAGTGGCAACATGCAAAGGTGGGCTGTTGTATGGAGCTGTGTTATAAGTGGGGTGTGCACATGGAGCTGTTGACCTCCTTGTCATCTGAAGACACGGTCCTAGGAGAGCAGGACAGGATGGATGTGTCTGCTCCTGTGTGATGCTTCCTAGAATTCAGCAAGCCTGTGTTTCTCAGGCTCATGCAGAAGTTTTTATCTTGTTCACTTTCCAGTGGCTTTACACATTTTTTTTCAATTGTGAATTTCATTTCCCTATCAGTGTAACTTTTCTGTAGAGGATGACAGTGTTTAGCTGGGCTTGAAAAGCAAAAGGAAACATAACCTTTTACTGCATTGCAAGCTCATATTATCCTGTTGGCACTTGAAATATTTGTGCCTCAAGAGAAAATTGATGGATCTCTTCGGATCTCCAGTTCAGCAGCTTTGCATTAGTTACTAGTCTTCAGGTTTTGACAGGATCGTGAATATATTTTACAGTTCTCATTTGTGCTGAGATCTCTAGGGTCCCACATAATGCCCGCAGAAATCAATAAAATGACTTCTTTTAATGCTTCCTGTATTTGAGCATCCACAGATTTTTTAGGCCTCATGATTCCTTGTTTTTAGAATTTTACAATATAGGAGTTATCACATGAGATAGAAAAAAGGCCCCTCTATCTCAGAAGTATCTCTAGTGACAACCAGGACCAGGTTTTTGATGGGAGAATATGAGAAGTGTTGATGAAGCAGTACAAGAATATCTTGCCCCAGAGGATTTTGCAGGAAAACTTCAGACTCGTCAGTTTCAAATGTTCTTATTACTAAAAATATTTATTCTCATCTAAAGGGATAGTTTTTCATCTACTCTTCCCCTGCTGCTAATTAAATCCTCTTCATCTGTCAATAACAGAATGTGAGTTTCTCTTAGTATCACACATAAACTGGTTAAATGCTATGTGTTTTATACTATACCCTGAATTGTTCAGAGTTGTTTGCATTTATATCTAACTTGTTTTGTTACACATACCTTCCTTGATTATTTTTTGGGCTATATATTTTTTCATAAGAACATTTTTTGTACTACTTATCTGTATTTACAGAGCTTTGCAAACCACAGCATGTTTTATGCAATCTGTTCTTCAGCAGAAACAGGGACAGTTACTGATAAAAGAGGCCAGCATTTCTAAAGTGCGTGATAAAGTCACACTCTTAAATCTATATATAAACACGTGAAGATAGGTTGACTGTATTTGTGCTTTCCTGTTGGCTTAGTGGTGGCTCTATATGTATGGAAATTGAAGGACTTCTGGTCCTACTGTATGCTATGGAGCTTAATTTAGAGCACCAGAACTGCCCTTGGCTTGCACATGGCTGTACTTGAGAAGACAACGTTATGCATTCTTACAAGCAGCTGTGAGAGAAAACTTGCAGTTCAATCCGTTTGCCTGTGCAAAGCTCTTGTTCATGAACATCAATTGATGAATTAGTGTCCTGCACAGAAAAGAAATTTAATTATATGCTGCTTTGTATTTCTAATAACTGATCTTCGAGAGTGATCTGAATCCCCCATGTGCTTAATGGCTCAGTTCACTGATAAACCTGATGAAACCTGCCTAAGATATGATTCACAGTTGTCGTTCTTATGCAGTTGAGGATGCTGCTGGGACCCCAGTGGTGGTCCTGAGAAGAAATAAACTATATATAAGTCACTATTGTGGCCACTGTGGTGTGTTTCAACAGGAGTCTCCCTGCTTTCTGTCTCCCAGAGTGCTGCTACTCTTTCCATCGACCGTCTTCTGCCAGATGGGAACGTGCTGCTCATTCTTTTCTCTCCCTCCTTGCCGTCTGCAGACTCCTCCTGTGTTGCACTTACTGCCGGCACTGCCATCTAGCAAACAAGAATTTAGAGACCAGTCACTTTTACTGTTCTGCAGGTGGTTGAACATTCTGGATACAACCACTCCAGGTCTGACGTGTCTAGTAAGTGCACATCAAGTCAGATGTATCTTTTTGTTCTTATGCAAATTAAATAATGTATGTGGATTAAGACTTAAGAAATAAGTCTTTTTTGATCGCATAAGAAATGACCACACATGGTTGAATTGAAGGTTGATCTATCCCAATATTCTGGGGTTTTTTGATGGTATCCAAAAAAGGATGCTTGGGGAGGAGTTTAAAAACAGGGCCATGGTGGATTGAGACTTTCTCAATGATACCTTTCATATCGCTAGAGATTTATAGCAACTGAGACTACTAACTAATGGGTAGCCTCTTATTTCTATTTTGTGCATGGTTAAGTTGGTGCTGTGCTACCTGCAGAGGATAGATGGGAGCCTCATAATTGAGATTGATTACGTGTACGTCAATATACTAGTATTGGTATTTCTTACTATCAAAGGAAGACCCTGTCTGATAAAATAATGTGTGGTTGTTTGCTTGTTTTACAGAAAATTGATTTCTACTTCAGAGAAACCTTGGATGGTGTATTTTTCAGTTTGTTCATAACAAATACATCATTATTCTCTTTAGTCTTGTCTTGGGCCATGCAATTCGAAAGTGAGCTCTTCTAAAGGAGGAAAAAGTTCATCAAAAGAGCCTGAGAGTGTTATGAGACAGAGAACAATGTTCTGATTGTGTCTTGTCTTTTCTCACATTTGGACATGAAATTTACCATCTACCTGAATTTTTCTTCTTACACAGAACTTAAGGATATTTTTATTCAATAAAAATGATGTCTTCGACCTGCATGGCTTCAGAAAGGTTGTGTTGCAGAGCCTTATGCAGAACAACCCTCAGTAGGTTCTCAATTAATTCTGCAGAAGCACATTTATTTTAAGACAGAATGGGAAACATTTTTTACAGCCTTACGTCACTGACACCTTGTGTCTTGTAGAGGCAAAAGCGGGGTCATGGAGGGGATGGACAGTGCCCTGTGGTCACTGCCAGTGGTATAAATTTGTTCCTCTTCTGGTTCCAAATTTGTTTTGTCTATAGCATACAGCTCCTAGAATTTTCTACGTGAAATCTGTGTGGTATGTTCGTCTCTCTTCTGTTTTCTGCCAGGAAAACTTTTCGGGTGAGTCTTACTCGTCTCAATCACAAATGTTGCTCCTTTGGTCCAAGATTTTTCCACAGTTCATGTGACTTCTGGGTAACCCAGCATGCACTTCTGGATTTTACACTACTCAAATGGCAGCTTAATAGCCTTCTTCAGCTTCTCATCTACTCATTTTGTCTACTAGCATTCCAGCAAAATCTGAAGAGCCTTCAGGATCTGATGGTTTTTGTGCATGTTTTTAATTTTCTTTCTTCCTTCTCAGCCTGTTAAGAAGCTGTAAGTCAGTCCTGTGTTCCCATGCAAAGGGTATGGCTGCCACCCTGGTATGAGTTTCCCACCAGAGCTTCAGGAGCTATTATTCCACCCTGCTTGCCTTTCCATGCTCAGATTTCCTGAAGAGGTTGCCTGATGCTGGATAACTTGTGTTCCTGTCAGAGGTATGACCAAGAGAAACAAGGGTGGCTCAGGGATTTGTTCCCTCTGAGTATCACATGCTGCTCTGGGCAGGAGTGCAGTGCTGGAACACAGCCCCAGTCTCTGGGCTGCTAAACCTCTGCAGATTAACCTGTGCCAGAGCTGCTAGGTGACCTGCAGCACCTTTCCAGGTTAAAACCTGGCTCACAGAAAAGTAATATGCTTACCTGGTAACGTTTGAATAATTAAGGTGTTGATGTACAGGTGGTGAGTTTTGTGGTTTTGTTTTGCTTGTTTTTTTTGTGGTTTGGGTTTTTTTTTGTGTGTGTGTGTGTTTTTGTTTTTTTTTTCCTTTCAATTTCTTTTACAGAAGCAAGATTTTTGTCAGAAGCTATTCTTTCACCAGCTGTGTGTGGCACTTCAACTTAAAGCTCAGCCCCATTCAGTCCTAGCTATAAGAGTCCTTTCAGGAAACACTTACTGTTTATTTGCTTTAAGTATATAAAAATTATGATATCTGTTGTTTTGTGTAAATCCATGAAAACTGTTTCATCTAAGAGGGTGAACAAGGGTCAAATATTGGACCTGTTGCCTTGTTGTAAGCTTTTTTTTTAACTTTATTGCATTTTTTTCCACAGGAATGTGAAGAATGACGTTTGCTTTCAAACTCTATTATTCAGAGTTTTTTCATCGTTAGAGTAACTCACTGTAGAATTTTATAAGATAGCAAAATAACGCATGAGTAATTTATTCAGTTACCAAATTTAACTCTGATAGGGAAGTAATGAGCAAAGTTCTCAACAGAGCTGTGAATATGTTGATTTTTTGCAAGATAGTAGGAGAAGCAGTCAATATATTTTCCATGCTTGAGCAGTTTTGATTAACAGCTTTCATATGTGGATTGTCTGCAGTTGACAATAATGGATTCTGCTTTTTGTCGAGTTTTTGCCGAGGTTCATTGGGCCCTACTTCACTGATCAAATCAAATGAAAATTTTCAAATGCAAAATAATAGGTAAGAGATCAAATCCTGGGGAAAAAAAAATTAAGCAAGAAGGAAATACAAGTTGAGATAAAAATTGCTGGTAAAACTATATGCTGTGGATAAAATTGTGTCAAAGTGTGAAATAATATATGCTAAAATTTAGTATCGCAATAACTGGTTGATATTCTGTTCTTAAGCACAAACATTTTATGCTACTTCACTTGTTTCATCACAATGAGAGTACATTTGACTGGAGTACACATGTTGTTGATCACATTTATTTACTGTTTCTGGCAGCTGAAGATATTGGTGACGTTAAACTGACAAGTGTAAATTTACAGGACATGTATCACCTTCCAAGCAAATTTACACTGTAATAGCATAAAATAAAATCCTCTGAAGTCTTAGTTGTTATTTCACTGTATTTGCCACAGAGCTTTAATGCAATTTATGGTAAACTTAGAGGTGCAAAATTATGTGCAACTGTAGAATAGCAGGTTTACCTTAATTTCCTAACTTACTGTGCAGATAACTTAGAGCTGTACATCTGGGTCTGCAGCATTTTGGGAACTGTATGTCACGTAACCTTCAAACAGAAAATATTTGCACAAAGACCTGAAAGGAATTGAAAATATTATTATTTATTAGTGTATTATCATTAAATTCACTATGCCAACTTACTCCACTCAAGAAAAATTCAATTTCAAGAAATAAAGGCCTGCATGAATGAAAGTATTGTCAATATGTGAAGTTTTGAAAATTCAAAATTATTAAGAAGAAACATTGACAAATAACTTAGTTTTGCTTTCCAAATTTTTCTTTTAACTTTCTTAATAGTCAGATATGGAGAAACATGCAGTGGCTATGATGGAATATTTATTTATTTATAGGAAAAAAAGGAGTTATGCTGAGATATATATGAATTTAGTTTTCCAGTTAAGAAGCTAAATCATTGTAGACCATGGTCTCCTATCTGGTTAAGGGAAGTCAGCATTAATCTGCTGAGAGAGGCCAGTAGCTTGGTCTGTGTATTAATTTGTGTCTTCCAGACAGTTATTTCTTGTTTTGTGTTACCCCACATTTAAGAGTAGTCTCCTCTTCTGTAAAAAATATTGTAAAATATGAATAGATTCATTCTCCTTCTCCCCTCCCTTTTTTTTTAAATATCCTTCTACAAGTAACTGAGAAGGACTAGATACCAAAACTGTCAGAAGAAGCAAGCTCAAATAGATGCGGATTGGGCAATCATCTAGAGATGCTGACCTTGTGGGTCCTGAGAAGCTGATCATTTAAAACTCTTTCCTGTGCCCACCTTCTAAGTTTTTCTTGCAGTCTGCAAGGTATCTGTGTCAGCATCTAACCTCCACTGAACACCCTGCAATCTCTTCAGCCAGGTGAAAGGTGCTGGTTTTATTTTTGTGCCAGCACCATGAATCCTGTATTTGATTAGCTTCTCCCCCACTGGGAGAACTGAGCTGACAAATGCTGGGAGCTGGCAGTCCTGTCAGCTGCATAAACATGCACTGCAGTGAATGCACCCATTCTTTGGAAGGGGAAGCAGGAGGAGAAGGGATGCTGCTCAAATAAGCATAGTCAGGATAAAGAAGCAATTCAGTGTGCCAGCTTCCTCGTAAAGAGTGTTTTCTAAATTTTCTTTCAAGGGATGAATGAGGTAGGTTTATAGAATTCACAGCTGGAAGACCAGCTCACTTCCAGCATCCACTCTGCAATGGAAGCTGGGATGTGTCTCCACAGGGGAGTGGTCTGCAACCCAATATGTGTGACTAGTCAGATTTCTGAGGATTTGGTCAAAGTTTGAAAAAAGATGAATCTTCTGGTCACCTCCAAGCAAGCCTGG
>NW_009703023.1:0-15394 GCF_000703405.1 Apaloderma vittatum | reverse complement strand
AGTTGTGTGACATGGTGGGACTTGACCGCACATGGCATCATCTGTACTATATGTTGTGTCTGTAAGCCCCGTCACTCATCCTCCTGTTCTGGTTTTGGCTAGGATAGAGTTAATTTTCTTGATAGTATCTAGTGTGGACTATGTTTTGGATCTGTGCTGAAAACAGTGTAGATATTTCAGGGATCTTTTAGTTGTTGCTGAGCAGTACTTATGGAGTCAAGGCCTTTTCTGCTTCTCAAACCACCCTGACCATGAGTAGGCTGGGGGTGCACAAGATGTTAGGAAGGGACACAGCTGTGACAGCTGACACCAACTGACTAAAGGGATATTTCAGACTGTATGGCATCATGCTCAGCAATATAAAGCTGGGAAGAATAAGGGGAGGGACGGACGGTCAGAGTATGATGTTTTGTTTTCATGGATAATTCTTACATTTGATGGAGCCCTGCTTTCCTGGAGATGGCTGAGCACCTGCCTGCTGATGGGAGTAGTGAACGAATTCTTTATTTTCCTTTGCCTGAATGTGTGCATTTTTGCTTTACCTATTAAACTGTCTTTATCGCAATCCCAAGAGTTTCTCGTTTTCACTCCTTTAATTTTCTCCCCAATCCCTCAGTGAGGTGAGTGAGCAGGTGGCTGTGTGGGGCTTACTTACTGGCTGGTGTTAAACCATGACACCTGTATTTGTGCAAGAGGACAGAGCTCTGGTATTTCTCTCCTTCCATTGCTCCCAGTACAGGGAGAAATTGGAGCGTGAGAAACATCTGCACTGGCCTTTATGAGCCCCACCGGTTTGCCCTAAAGCATGATGTAGGCAGGGATATGATCCCGACTTTGTGAAGGAAATCTCTGCCACTATTCTAGCCATGACCCATAATGCTACAGAACAGGAATATGGCCTTTTAAACATTTTGGGTCTGTTAAATTGACATTTTCTTACAGAAACTAGACCATTGTTGACTCACTGTAGTCCCTACTGTAAGCTTGATTTGCTAATGTGTAAAAATAGGTAGGAAATGTGGTATCTGCTGCAAGTGACTTAGCCTTGATTTTCATACAGTGTACAGTGACTTGAGTTCATCTCTTAATGTGCTCTGCAGTGCTGAAAAAATGTCAGATGCCTGAATATAGCATTACATAAGTTCTGCTGGCAAAACCATGTTGTTATTCTTGTATTTAACCTAATACTTCCTCTGTGACAGAAGGTTGCGTTTCCAAGCTGTGAATCCTCCTGTCTTGGAAGATACAAAAGTACTATTTTTACTAGAACGAGATCTCCAAGAGCTGCCAATAAATCGATTGGAAATAGTAATTGGATTTTTGTTCTAATATATTTGATCAATGAAGTGAGAAAATTCACTAAGGCACCGTTTAGAGTAAATCATCTTTTCAAAAGCCTGGTCTTTCTGATGAGGAGATACTTTATCCTATCAAAACTTTCTGTGTAGGTGCAGTCCAAGTGTTCTCAATCAATTGCATCAATGTCACATTCCTAACTATTGTCTGAAGATGTTTCTTCCTCTTGTCCTCAGAGGAAGAAGTTAGCTTCATTATATTTGCATGATTTAATTTTTCAATTTTTGTTATAGTAACCCTTGACATTTTACTCTGGAATAATCTGGGAACTTTGTTTTGACTTCTTTGAAGCACAAGACTAGGGTTGAGGAAGTATTTGAAAATGTGTCAACCGATACGATCTGCCTTGAAGTTTGTCTTTGTTCTAGCAGTCTCTTAGTCAATTACATAAGACTTTCTAGAGTAGGGTTTCAGCTCGATCTACCATGTATCTTGAGTTACCATTGCCCTGGGTGTCCTGTGTGTCCTAAACAGCTCCTTAAGAGCCACCCAGTGATGCAGTATTGCCAACTTTTTCTTATTTTTTTCTCCCAATTATAGGTTTGCTGCATAGTAATCATAGCTTCTTAGGGAAATTCTAGCAACTTTGAATAGCAGTAAGCAAATTTCTAGAACTGCCTCGTACAGATCACTGGTGTCTATTACCAAATATTTGTCTTTAGAAAGAGAAACTTCACATCTATCTTTACTTTTCCAAATATCATTAAAAAAAGCCAACAAAAACCCTAACAAACAAAACAGAATGTTAGTTAATGGAAAAGCTATGGCTGATTGTAAATCTCTGGAATGTTTAATTATGGTCTGTGGCTTGCTGATAGATTCCTGTAAAGGACTATATACCCCATGGGCATTCCTTGTAGCACAAAGCCACGTGAGCATGGAGTTACACTGCAGATCAAATACCATGGCTGTCACCAAGCATGCTACCGCGGGTTAGGGTGGCAAAACATCTTTCAGCTTGGAGCAGGTTCTTGTGCTGATTTAGAGGATAGGTGTGGCTCCAAATAGCTTCAGCATGTGTTTGCTGTTGAGAAATCTGATTGCAGATTTTTTGTGGTAAGAAAATATGAATGAACAGAAAAGCAGGTAAAGATGTGCAAAGTGCAGGCAGGTGGTGTATGAGCTATTTCTACCCCAAATCAAGGAAAAGCCATATTTTGGAGCATTTCAAGGTTATTCATTGCCAGAAAAACAGACACTATTTGAACTTTAAACCAATTTTTTCCCTCTGTTCACCAGCCACCCAAATATTGCTGTCAAACCAAGATACCTCAGTGATGTAGATGGACAAATAAAACCAAATGAAGGAGAGCAAGTGCATGAACTCTTTTTTGGGTAAAGGACCCTTCTTAGAAAACAACTTGCTTCTATGCAAGAGAGGTGAGGAACAACAGAAACCCTCATCTTGTTGTCTAGGTGGCTTTGTCAGTTTGTAAAGCTACAATGCATGTGTCTATGAGCAATTTGCATTTTCCTTTTGCGGAATACTAGATTAAAGACTGCAGTTTTCCCCTAGGAAACCATGATTGCCTCCCATGTCTTGCTGTGATTGTATCAGCCAGCTCTGGACTTTGCTGCTGCTGTTAATCCAGCATTTGTCTGCTTGCACATAGCTTCAGATATGGCTATCTGAATTAACATTTTTTGTGTGAAATGTTTCTATAAATGGTAGCTTTATAATCAGGGGAAGCATGAATTGGTCTGCAGGTGTAGTACTTCGATGCCAGAACTGGGCTATGGAAGTTTTGAAAGTTAAGCATTGCGCTTATCCAGTATGTTTCTGTTTTCAAGAAATTTGAATATGTAAAACCAGATATTGCTGTATTTTTTGGAGTGGCTTATTTATTTGTTTTGAAGTAATGAAATATATTTCAAACTGTTTATTTTTAATACTTCATGCAATCTAGTGGCGTGCATCTGTCCCCTTTGCTGACTTCTTGCCTTTCTAAATTTTTGAATGAAAACATTAAGGAAAATAGGAATGTTCTGAAAACTATGGTTTAAACCTTCTGTTTAAAGGGGAGTTTTATTATATTTATTAATATGCCTTAGGCAATTACCATTGGTAACTGTAAGCTCAGTGTAAATCTGTCTATAAAGTGCCTTATAGGACCCTTCTCCCACTTTAAGTTCACAGCATTGTAACTGTATAGTAGTGCTTAAAAAATAGAGCATGACCCATGATTCTTTTAATTGAATTTTAGACATTAACTTCAGTTCTAACTTTTTAGTCTGCTTTTCACACCCTGCTGTATTGTACATGAAAGATGTTTGATTTTTTTAATTTTTTTTTTATCCTAGTCTTACGAAACCCAAAGAATTCATTGCTCCCTCATTTAAGCTTTGCTTAGCTCTGTGATAAAGAGGTGGAATAGGGCTTCATGACTGAAGACAGTAGTCTTAGCAATTAGAAGGTAGAAAGTTTGGGTTTTAAAAAAAAGAATCTTAAAAATTAACTGGAAGGCAGCAGCTGTTCATTGTCCTCTTAGTGCATTCCCACTTGCAATAGATCATAAACTCCAGTATGTACAGCTTTTGCCGAGCCTGTAACCTTGCCAGGTTGTTATAACAACTGCAGCTTGTTAGTACATTGTAATTCCTTTAAAATTATTGTTAGTACATTGTAATTCCTTTAAAATTTTAAAGACAATAGCTCTTTAGCTACAATGCACAAGGAGTAGCATAATCATATATTTTAATGAACTTAAAATTTCAGTGACATAGTAAGCTGAGGTCAAATCCATGCCAATTCTGCTCTTGACTTCAAAAGAAGGACATTCAGTCCATGAGATTGTTCGAGATATGTCAGCTCTCTGTGCACTTTCTATTCCAAGTGTCACTGGTTCCAAAATGCCTTTAGAATTGTGTGGTCTTGTCTTACACCCACAGTGGCATCTTGCAAGGTGCAGGTGAAACTCAGTGCTGTGTGACCCAAGGGGTGGCCAGGTTTTGCTATTTGGCCTTGCAACCAGGCAACATAGCCTGTTTGTTTTGGTTAGTAGTATGGACAGGTTAGCTATTAATGTGGAAGAAAATGATCTTGGTTTTATAATGAATAATGATACGAAAATGCTAGGAACACCAAAAAATCGAACTGAATGCTAGGATTTGTATGGAAAGGGATAGAAAACAAAACTGTGTAATTGTTAAATGATGTATGGTATGTGAACAATATAAATCCAAATATAGGTTTAAGGCCTGCAAATATATGCAAGATATGCAAATACAGAGGAAGTGAAGAATGTTGGAAGAGCTGTGATAGCTCTGTGGTAGGCAACAGCATATCGTATAGCTGTCACTGCCAGGGAGTCTGACTTTATTCCTGAGATCTTGCTGACAGACACTTTATGGTCTGCGGTGTTGGTACCTGAACCAATTCGAAAAGACTTCTGTCTGTAATAGTTCTGACAAAAATATGGAAAGTCTTTTGGGAAGCTGGCAGCTGACTTCTGGGCTACAGACTGGACTTCAAAGAATTGGCCAACGTAACAAAGTCAGTGGGAGAGCTGTAGACCCTAAAATTCTCAGTCTGGACGCTGCAAAGACATATTAAGCCATGGTCTGCCTTGTTTATGTTATAGTTCAGAAAAGATTGCTGTTGCTTCTATGAGAATGAAACCCTGGTATGGGTGTAATGGGAAACTTGTTATCAGACACTGCAGAATGCAGCCTCCCACTTCTGTGAATTGTGCAGAGCTCTCTGTTTTTGTGCTAGTTGCAGGGCTGTTAGTATCCCACTTCTCCAGTGTTTTTTTTTTTGTCTCTGCTTTTGAGTCTCTGCCCTCTTATTTTCTGCCTTTGATGCTGACCTTTTGGACCTGCATTGTCACATATTTCAGTGCAGATCCAGCCACAAAGTCTTCCTGGTAACATGGTGTTGAGGAAAGCCCATTTTCTAAGTCACAGATACGTATTTTGGACCATATACTGTGATGCAGCAAGGTGCAATTACTGACTCTTCGGCAGCAGTAATAAGAAAGGAAGAAGTAGCAATAAATGGCTGAAGCAATAAAAATCCTGGTTGCCTCTAATATGAGAAAAAAAATTTTTTTTTACTTCATTCTTGATGTTTTTGTGTCTGCAGTAAATGGTCACTGCTGATAATCCCACCTCTTATAGAATATCAGTTGTAAGAAACCTGGACCTGAAGAAGAAGAGTGATTATCTGGAGCACTGGGGTTACCTGACTGCGGGATGTGATAGCACACTCAGTTCTCCCTTCTGCAGTTAGGATTGCTGTATTTGTGTGAGGCCTTGAGTTATTGCACAGACATTAAAGCCTTTTTCCACAGTATGAAAACCTTTCTTTAGCATGGCTCAGACACTTGCATGACCGAAGAATAGTTTAGAAATGGTTGCTGGGAGGACTTTATCTCCTCTAACTTAGACATTTAGAAGTGGAGTGTATATATTCTGGATCGCTTGAGAGAAATACATTGAATGATTAATCTGTCTCATACTCTCTTAACTGTGTGAGCTGGAATTCAAAGTATTCGGACTATGCATGGCAGCCAGGTTGAGCAGTGCTCCATGTTGGGTGCCAATTTATCTGCCAAGGGTTAGGGCTGGGCCAGCCATTAAACGACTGTCAGATGTTCTCTAACCCCAAACACTCCCCAAACAGGAAGGGAAAGGGAATAGCAGAGAGATCTGCAGGCTGGAAAACTAAGACAGCTTTAATACACAATAATAGTACTAATAAGGAAATAATGAAAATAATGAAGTATGTACAAAACTGATACCCAGCTCAACTCCTCCTCCCTCCACCCTGATAGCATTATCACTACTGATACTGTAGTCCCAAGTGGCAGAGGGGAACCAGATACAGGAGCTGGATTCAGGAACCCAGGATCGGGATCAAAGGCAGAAGAGTGGATAGAGTCCTCCTTGGATGCCAGCCGCTGAGGAAGAGGAGGGAAACTTAACTTCCATGATCCTTCAGCTTTATACTGAATGTAACATATATGGAATGGAATACTTGGTCAGGTTTGGGTCACCTGTCCTGTCCATTCCTCTCCAGAGGTGCAAACTTTTTACTTCATAGAATCATAGAGTGGCCTAGGCTGGAAGGGACCTTAGAGATCATTTAATCCAACCTCCCTGTCATGGGCAGGGGCGCCTCTCAGCTAGAGCAGGCAACACATGGGGACCGAACGGGAATTGAACCCGCGATCTTCCTTGCAACCCTTTTTCCCAGTACCCCCAATGTGATACACAAGATTTAGCAATGACCTTGGAGCAAGTATAAGCAAGAGACTTTCTGCATACCAATCCTTAGTAGTAAGTATAAACATCAAATGTTATCTTTTCTAGTAGGAGACACTGTGTGATAAACCATGCTATTAACTTCAGAAAGTTCAGTCACTTTAGAAGAGACTTAGCTGAAAAGTAAAAACACTAAACAGAATTGTCTCTGTTTGGTTCAGTCAAGGCATTTTGCTCTGTTCTGCAGTGTCTGTTGGGTGGGAGCCCTGCCTCTGTGAAAAAAATCATAGCCAAAATTGCTTCTTGGCTTTATCAAACTATTCCTTTTAAATTCTTCCAAGCCATAAAGGGAAATTAACCGTTTTGGTGAAAGGAACCTAGAGATGGCTCTTGGATTCAACTGGACTTAGAAGAGTGTGAAAGGTCGTGGAAATGAGCTACGATGGAAGACAGAAATCCTCACAAGATGTTTGTGCTGGGGATAGAGGCCTGCCATATGCAAATATTTACATTATAAGAGCTTTTAAATATAAAGCAGTAGTACCTGAGAACATCGTGTCTCAAGATCAAATAAGGAATATTTTCTGCTGTTCTTTAGGACCTATCCTGATAATGTGATAGGGCTGCAAGAGGAACAATCATGTTAATTAAAATTAAGAGTGCAGTTTTGGTGTAGTGAGTGAAAGCAGGAAATGTTACTTTTACAGGAACAGGACAAAGAACACACAAACCTGTTGAGAAACACCGTAGACACTCAGGATAAGAAGAGAGGTATTCAAGCACTGAGGCAAAGTAGAAAAGTAAATGAGGAAAACAACAGGGATGAATTACCCGGCTGTGCTTCTCTTCTGCACTTGCTGCTGCTCTTGCTCCTTTTAGTTTAGGGCAAACTGAAATTTATTGGACTGATAGATTGTGGGGCCCCTCAGGGCCACCGCTGTACCTTTGCAGATGCAGTAATTGCCCCACGTAGGTGATCATGTCCCCTCTATGTTAGGACTGATGCATAGTGGTTCTACTGCAGCAGTTGGAGCAAACCCAGTCCCAGCTTGTGAGCAGAGTGGGAGAAGCCTCCGTGAGTGGTGATGAGCTTTGTGATGGCACGTGTCTGTGTTGTGTGAAACTTATGCTGGGTTAGCTTGCCCTGGCACTGAGGGATGCCCTATTGTTTAAGGCTGACTGCTGTGCCAGCATCACTGGCTTAAAGGGAAGAGGTGGCAGCTGCTCTCCAACACGCAGCTCTGGTGAGACAAAGCTAGAAAGGAGGGAATATGGTCAGCAGCATCGTGGTTCATTTGCTGTTTGCCAGCAGCTCTGTTGCCTGGTAGCCTTTCTGGGAATGCTTCTGCTGGACCTGAATTGTGAAGCTGCTAAAAATTGTCATGTTAAAGCTGTAGTCATGATGCACTTTCTGACTAGAATCTCGCTCCCCTCCCAGTGTGGCATCTTACTTACCTCCTCTTTAAAAACTATAAATCCTCAGACTTTTTAGGGTGATCATTGCTTAAAATTGCAATCAGCCAAAAAATATAGTAGCAATTTCTTTAGAAAGTGAAAATTTTTCTTATTAAATAGTAGCCCTCAGCTTTCAGATGAGTTTAATTAAACACCACATTCTAAACCTCATTCAGCTAAAAGCTGTTTCCCAGATGCTATTTTGCTTGAAACTGAAGGGCTATTCTCTTTTCTGGTTCTCACAACAGTAAATTCTATCCTCTATTCCCCAAAAAGCTTGAGGAAGTTCCTGGGCTATGTCATGTAGTTCTGAATTTCAAAGTTCGGGCAATTTCGTTGCCACTAGAAGTGTCAGCCCCTTTTTGAGTGCATTGTGCAAGGACATAGTTCGACAAGTCTTGATTATACATAATAAAAATAAATTCGTTACTTTCAGAAACCTCAGTTTGCACTGATAGCATGAGACAAGATTGTACTCAGCTTGATCCACGCCTGCAGCAAGACTTTCACCTACATGGGTGTTAAATTACATCTGAGCTATTGAGCTAGAAAGAAATGCATTTTGAGGTTTCCACCACTAGTTACACTTTTTTGATTGCTAGTTGGCAGAGATATGGAAGTATTTCCTTTTCCAGAGTGGTGTTTCTTACATGTTAATTCAGGCTGGAAAAAAAACTATGTGAAAACCAGACATTTTCTGACTCACTTCTCCAGAAGTGGAAAAGAAACATTAACATTTAAAAGCATCTATTGTTAGATTCTGTTAAAGAAGGGATTAATTGACTAATCTTCCCAAATGGATGAAAGTGTATCTGGAGAAACCTTAGAAGTTTCTGATCAAAAAGGCAGCACTGGCATTCTCTGTCAGGACCCTAGCAAATGGATTACAGCAGTTTGTGTTTGACAGAGCTGGGATATGTTCTTACTTGTTGGCTTCCTTCAGAGCATTTTCAGTTCTGAAGTATTTTAGAAAATCCAGAGAATTTTCCAGGCAGCGTGTTTGAAAGCACAGATCTGGATCTTTCTCAGCAAAATGCTTTAAAACTTTTGTTTAAATTGGTTATTTTTATTTAAGATTTGTTCATATCTAAAGGCCTTTTGCAGAAGAATTCTTTTTACTTACATGAACTTCCCATGAAACCCTGGCAGACTTCCTTCAGCTTGTCTAGTGGCCTGTGGGTCACTCTTGACACCACCGTGGTCCAGGTCCTGACCCTGACCCAGCCAAACATAGTCAGAGTTGTGGAGACAGTAGGACAATAGGACTTGAGTTGATTTGATTTGATTGGATATCAATACATTATTGAGTATTTTTAATCAAAATGTAAAATACTTGGTTTTTTTAAATTTTTTTTTCTGTTTATTTGTTGATTTTTTGATGAAGGATGCACTTGTTCCTGGGAGAAGCAAACAACATTTTCTTGGAAAAACACCGGTATTTTCCAGAAGGAGAGCATTCACAATTTTGCTCCTGCAGGAAATAGGATATCTTTAAGGCTTTATTCTGTTTCAGAGATCTTTTGAAATATCAGAATAGCTCTCAGAAAAAAAGTTACTAGCTTTGTTTAGAAGCCAGTGATATTAGTCTGTATGCTTTATGTCCTTACATTTGGAACAGCTTTGTGGTGAATGTATTACTTGATTTGAAATCATACTGTTATATAAAATATTGCCTTAAATTTGATAACTTTCCAGTTCTTTCTAGTCAATACTTTACTTAGGCTGGCTTTGTGCTTGTCGTAGGACATTAGCTTTGTAAAAACTTACACTCACTCACTCCTCCCCACACCCCATTGGATGGGGGCAGAATCAAAAAAAGGAAGTAAAACTTGTGAAATAAGAATGGTTTAATAACTAAAATAAAATTATTATTATTATTAATAATAGTAGTAATGAAAAGAAACATAACAAAAAGAGTGAGATAAATAAAACATAAGAAAAGACAAGAAATGCAGAGTGCAATTGCATACCAGCTGCTTACCAGTGACTGAGCAATATCCCACCTCCCCCAGTGAGCTCCCCCCAGTTTATATACTGAGCATGGCATTCTGTGGTATGGAGTATCCCTCTGGCTAGTTCAGGTCAGCTGTTCTGGTTAGGCTTCCTTCCAGCTTCTTGTGCACCGGCTTGCTGGCAGAGCATGGGAAACTGAAAAACCCTTAGGTGCTACTTAGCAACAACTAAAACAGCAGTGTGTTGTCATTATTCTCACCCTAAATCCAAAACACAGCACTGTACAGATATTAGGAAGAAAATTAACTCTATCACAGCTGAAACCAGGACACAGAGGTAGACTTTTTAGGATGTGGTTTGTAGGAGAATCAGCGGAATAAAGGAATGATTCAATCTGGTGTACAACTCTTGGAAAAGTGGGGAGGGAGAGCACAAGAGGACCTCTGTCCTGAAGATTTCCTCTGAATTGCTTTTTAAAAAGAAAAGATCTAAATGCAAAAAAACCAAAAAAGGTGCAGTTCCATTACTAATGCAGAACTCATTCCTTGATAACTGTTTCCAAGCTGTATTGTTAATGATGAAAACCAAATCAAAACTCATTCTAGTCTTTGAAATTATATTAGTTTTTCTCTCTTGTTTTGATGCTTGTATGGTCAGGTTGAATCAGTCCAGTTCAAGCTTTCTTTGTAGTAAATGCACTTGCAAGAGGTCTTGTGCTGGAGTCAGTGGTCTGAATGAGCAGGGACTTCTTGAGCAGGGTTAAACTTATCACGAAGAACAGACTCCACAGAGCAGGAGGCTGTGCCCATTAACTAACTCAAGTATTTGAGTCCCTCTGCTCCCCTGTGCCAGTGTCAGTACCTCACATATGGCAGTAAGCGGTTTCACAATTTCCCCAGCAGTTCAATGGCATGTGTGCAGTGAATTTGTAGGGGCTTTTTTTTGTTTGTTTTGCCTGCTTCATCTTCACCTGTGTTTCACACTGGAAATCTGCATCTGTATGGATGTTTGCAAAAAATTCCTTGGTGACCAGCCAGGGAAAAGTTATACTTTGGATAGAGGTACCATCTCCCTGAAATTACTTGTTTTCTTGATTCCATGATGCTGAGCCAGGAAGGAGGAAAATTGATGGCTAGTAGTATTTCTACTTTGGTTTAATTGAAGAGGTCTCTCAAATACAAAAATCACCAAAACTAAATGAGATTTTTTTAAAGTACATCTTTTCTATATCCCAAGTACACAGAAAGCCTTTTGAATTTAGTGACAAAATTCATCTTTTTGCTAGCATGCAGACATGCACTTGAAAGTGAGGTTTTTGATATTCTGAAGGGTAAGGAGAGACTGTTGAGCAAAGAGAAACTGTCTTTGACAGTGGATGAGTGAATTTGCTTTGAAGTTACTGTGTATCTCTGTTCTTAAATCAAATTTCATTTTACTAAAAGCTATCCAGATTTTAAAAGAACCATTATCATCTTCTAATCTAGTCAACTAATAAGCAGTTACCTAATAATTATTCCCAAAATAGAGACTTGTAAAACAGTCTAAAGGCCTTTTCACAAGTGAGGTAGGAATGTGCCCAAATTCAGGTAATACTTAACTTTTGGTTATGTAATGGCACAGATATTACATGTCATAGTTATGCAGTAGCAGAAATATCTGAGAGTACCATAGCACAGCAGAAATCATGATATACTGTTCCAAACCAAAATGACTGCAATTTTAACTTCTGACCAGGGATTTCTAGTAGACAGCGTGACCCTGGGTGAATCAATGTGCTGATAAATCTCACACCTTTGAAAGTCTCCCATGCAAAATATTTGTTTAGGAGAAATTAAAAACGTGTAAAGACTGAGCTATAAATAGAAAATCTTCAACAACAGAGACTGATTAAGGGTGAATGAAGCAGACAAGCCTCGGTCCCTGTGTGTACAGGGTCTCATGAGAATGGAGTTATGTGATTTTGTCGCGTATTGAGGGAAAGCTGCTGGTGTCAGAGCTGTGCTGTGGCCTCAGCCTTCAAGGGATGTGGGAGCAGGATTTGAGACAAGCAATGCCTGCTGCACGGGGGGCTGGCTCTATTGCAGTTTCCAGGTACTCACAATTTAAAATGTGCATATATAAAAAAGTGCATCATAAGCCAATACACAGTTTGCAGCCAAAATGTCATGTTGTCAGACTTACACTGGGAAGTGGATTGTTTTATGCGATGTTCTACTGTCCCTTATCAAATCAAACATGGAATTTTGTATTTACTGACTGTCCAGCTTCCGTGACCTGAAACACACAGCAGACAAATCAGGTTTAAATATCTGTCTGTAACTGTATTTCTTATTGTGTAATCATGAAAATTAATTGACAATTTTCTGTCCCATCAGGGACAGATCACCACCCCTGCCATTGGGCAGCAGGGATGGGTGAAGGGCCTTCTAGTCACCTCACAGTTTTTTCCTATGATAAGAGTGTATGTTGGTGTCTCTTTTTAATCCATGAAAATCCATGTTTCTTTGGAGTTGTAGTGAACAAAGTATTCTAGCTAGGACATCAGTGGTGATTTCTGGATGCGAGGACATGGGGGAAGTACTTAAACAACCTGGAGTTTTGCTGCAAACTCCCTGGTGCCTCAAACTGAGGCTTAAGCTGATACCAACTTTTTATTATGGTATGTAATTTGTTTTCCTTGGTGTGGAAGAGATATAAAACCAAGGAGGCAAAGCAGAGAGGAACAGGTATGATGCTAAATATTAATACCTACCATAGAAGCAGCTTGCCTTCTTCAGGATTCTGTTTGCTGAGAAATAAGTGTGAAGCACTTGTGATACGAGCCATTCGATTTGCTAAAGGATTCTCAATGACATTACTGGTGGCTGTTTTGCTAATTGACGGAGGTGGGCGGAGTCCACAGAGAGTACACAGACACCAACAGTGGAGTTGGCTTATATTACTGTCTATTTCAAAGTGTTGCAAGAATAAGGGAATGTCTTTAGTTAAAACAGTAAGCTTACTGTATTCTAGTTTTAAGCATCAAGGAGAATAAGCAGGGTGATGCACTTAGTCCTTACTACATATGGTTAGCGATAGTGATTAAGAAAGATACATCACCAATTGCCCTAACACTCTACCATCACCCAGATCCGTAGACCCTGCAGAGCCTCTGTTGCAGCAAGGATTCTGGAGCACCATCCTGACAACTGGGAAGTCCTACGCAGTGTGTCCACTCGTAGATGAGGTCTCCCAAGTTGCTGCAATAGGGTCCAACTTTTATACTATTAAATAAACAACCTACGTAACTTCAAATATGGGAACATCTGGTGTTGTCCACTCTGTTGGATTCCTCTCATAGCCTGGCCAGGGCCGCAGAGGGAATGAAAGAGAGTCTTCCTATCTATTTTGGTCCTTAATCACTTATTTCTCACCGAGGTCAGATGGCCTCTGGTCTCACAGTCTTGTAACATGCCTTTAAATAAAGAAAGAGACATCTAGTTTCACAGCCTTGCACCTGGCCTTTAAATAAAGAAAGATTGTTCTGCTGATTACCATTACACATTAAGTGTTACAGCAAAGCTTTTACAGGTTGGCGTCAGAATATATATATATACACACATATACATGTGCTAAAATAGACTATTAATACATTACATACTGTGTGCGATTAATACTATATATTGTGGGGTTGGGAGGTTTGTTATAGGTCAACTTCAGTTTGGGGCGTAAGGTTCAGGTGCTAGCACTTCAGTGGCTAATCTGGAGAACATTTCTGTATGTGGCTTCCATATGTGTGTCTGCTGGGGAAGGGAGATTAAAGCCTATTTGTGTAGGACCTTCATTGTTTTGTTACATTTTTGAATGGATTGAGCAATATACTCAACTTTGAGTAAAAAATTTCCCACATCTGCTGAGTAACCCTACTGTGCTTCTAGTGCTGCCAGAGTGTTACTTACCAGGATTATTTAATGGTGTGTCCCTTATTCTTGCTTCCCAGGCAAAAATGGCTACTTGCGTAGAAGTCAGACGTAACTGTTTATATATAGTTTTATCTCCTCTGCACTAATCATCCATGTTAAAGAGGCTGACCATTGCTGTGGAAGGTCAAGGTTTTCTTGCTCTTTGCACTTTGGTACTGAAGAACTTGATAGAGAGGAAAGGATCAAAGAGGGCAATAATGCTGCTATAATTTTCTTGTTCCAGCTCTGGAAGAAAAGGCGTCCAAGATGCTTTCTTTCTGGCTTTGGAGTCACAGAGGAAAGGCAATCTGAGATGATAATTGATTTTTCTAGATCACAGAAGCGCAAATAGTGACTCAGGGGCTAAATCCTCTTTCAAAGCAGGCTTCTGACCTGAGAGAATCACAAATGACTAGCGGCTGTGTGATTTGCCAGCTCCTCAGCACAGAGAAGTAGCACTGCTGCCAGTCCAGAATGGTTCACAGTGCTTCTACGCCTGAAACAAGTACGGTCCAGGCTTGGTTGAGCAGCAGACTTTCTGGGATGGTTGACAGCTGCCATGGCATGGAAATAAGCTGTTCTGGCATCCTGCAGGTTTTAGTGCAGGTCATATGTCCTATAAGGACCTCCCCAATCACTGCGCTCAGTTGTGCAGTTAGGAGCAAAATTAAAACAAAAATTTTATCCAAGTATTAGTATTTAAAATGATTGCTCATAAAATTCACTGATATATGGAAACAGAAGCAACAAATCTGCTTTAATATGTTTAAAACTGCAACGAAACCAACACGCTGATAACTACGACAACTGAATGGAACGGCAGAAATAAAACATGCTGCAGGAATTGCAGGTGTACCCAAAGCTAAAGAGCCTAATGTAGAGGGGAAGGAAGCATGCAACAGCAGCTCCAGTATAGAGAATTACTTGGAGTAAGTTGTGCTTAAGCTCTATTTGTTATGAATCATTATTGACTAAATGATTTATAGTGCAAGTAGCTTCTACAAGTGACTGTAAAGGCAGGTGATTTTATATTGCCTTTCTCGTTGATTGGAATAAGGTCATTTTGACTCCATGACATTGGTCTCGATTAATTATCAAGTCTCCATACAGTCCTCCATCCTTGAGACACATCCTTGACTTTTGGAGGTGGAATGATTGATGCCACAGAATAACAAAGTTAATAGCAGCTTTTTCACTTCCATCAACAAAATCACAACCTCCTCTATTCTTCTGCTTGACTGCAGTATGAAGGTGACCTGGAGTTTGGGAAAATGATTTTAGAATTGAAAAACATCTCAATCAGTCTAAACCGGGGTGTTCTTAATGTGCATCACTGTGGTTTTTGGGCATGAGGCAGTGGTCTTGCAGTGCATGTAAGGAAATCAAAAGGGTCAGAGAATTGGTGAATCAGGATGTTGGTTCCTTCATATATCTGAGTAGCTCCTCTTTTCATAGAATCACAGAATTGTTCAGGTTGGAAAAGA
>NW_009703022.1:0-2796 GCF_000703405.1 Apaloderma vittatum | reverse complement strand
AGGTCAAGCAGAGCTCCTCTTCTAGTCGGCTCCTCCGGAAAATCTGTAAATCAAGAAGTTACTCCAGGCAAGATTTAAAGTGCTCTAATTGCCTATTGGATTTATGACAAAAGTATCACTAGAGACTAAATGGCCACAACACCGGGGGCTGGGGACGAAAAAGCCACTCTCAGCTGCCCCTAGAAGGCCTCATCAACTTCCTCACCCTGATCTGGTGGCCTGTAATAGACACACACAACAGTGTCACCCCTGCCAGCCTGCCCCTTAATCCTCACCCGCAGACTCTCAACTCGCTCCTCATCTGTGCCTGGACAGTACTCAGTACATCGTAGCTGCTCTCTCACGTAAAGAGCAACTCCATCACCACGCCTGGCTGGCCTGTCTTTCCTGAAAAGGACATAGCCTTCCATGACCACATTCCAGTCATGTGAGCTCTCCCCCCACGTCTCTGCAATTGCCACGAGATCATAATCTCCTGACCGAACGGAGGTTTCTAACTCTTCCTGCTTATTCCCCATACTGCGTGCACTGGTGTACAGGCATTTCAGGGAGCGAGCTGAGCACACCGATTTCACCCTAGGGGTATGGAAGGCCTCCTGGTCTTCATCAACTTCCGAGTGCTGCCCCACTGATACAAGCCCAGCTGCAACCCCATCCCCCTTCAATTCTAGTTTAAAATCAATGGTTGGTGAGAGCAAACATGGCTCCACTAGGGGCAAGTCGTGCCTGACTAATTTAGTGGCCTTCTATGACTAAGCTACGGTGCTGATTGACATGAGAAAAGCAACTGATGTCATTTTCCTGGACTTGTGCAAGGTATTTGACACTGTCCCACATAACATCCTTGTCTCTAAAATGGAGAGACATGGATTTGATCGATGGACCACTTGGTGGATAAAGAACTGGCTGGAAGTTCACACTCAAAGAGTTGTGGTCAACGGCTCAATATCCACATGGAGACCAATGACAAGTGGAGTTCCTCAGGGGTCTGTTCTGGGTCCAGTGCTGTTCAACATCTTTGTCAGCGACATGTACAATGGCATTGAGTGCACCCTCAGTAAGTTTGCTGATGAAACCAAGCTGTGTGGTGCCATGGACTTCCCTGAGGGAAGAGATACCATCCAGAGGGACCTTGATAGGGTTGAGAAATGGGCCAGTGCAAAGTGCATGAGCTTCAACAAGTCAAAATGCAAGCTTCTTCACTTGGGTCAGGCCAGTCCTAGGCATAGATACGAACTGGGCACAGAGTGGGTTGAGAGTAGCCCTGAAGAGAAGGACTTGGGAGTGTTGATAGATGAGAAGCTCAACATGAGCTGGCAGTGCACTCAAGCAGCCCAGAAAGCTGTATCCTGGGCTGCATTAGAAGGAGTGTGGCCAGCAGGTCAAGAGAGGTGATTCTCTCCCTTTACTCTGCCCTTGTGATACCCAACCTCGAATACTGCGTCCAGTTCTTGTCTCCACCATAAGAGGAACATAGATGTGTTGGAGCATGTTCAGAGGAGGACCACAAAGATGATCCAGGGGCTGGAGCACCCCTATTACAAGGATACACTAAGGGAACTGGGAGTATTCAGTCTTGAAAAGGGAACACTCCGGGGGGACCGAATAGTTGCCTTCCAATACTTGAAGGGAACCTACAGGAAGGCTGAAGAGGGATTTTTTTACAAGAGTGTCCACTAACAGGGCAGGGGGAAATGGGTTCAACTTGAAGGAGAAGAGATTTAGATTGGATCTTAAAAAGAATTTATTCAGTACAAGGATGGCAAGACGCTGGAATAAATTTTCCAGGGAAGTTGTAGATGACCCCTCCCTGAAGGTGTTCAAGGCCAGGATGGACAGAGCCTTGAGTAGCGTGATCTAGTTGAGAGGTGTCCCTGCCTATGAGGCTGGATTAGATGATCTCTAAGGTCGCTTCCAATTTAGGCCAGTCTATGATTCTATGATGATCAAGAAATTGAATTGCTGCCCTTTCAACTGCCAGTCAATTCCTTCCTAAGTATTTGCTGAGACAGGCTGAACTGAACTCTCATGTCTAGACCTCTCAAAGCCCAGCTCCAAAATTGAACACATCCAGCAACTGCTTCCCCAGAGAAGGCACCATCAAGGAATTGAATTAGTCTTGCACATTTCCTGGACCTCCTTTCAAGTGTCCCATTCAACTCCTTCCTCTGCGCTTACTGAGACAGACTGACCTGTACTCTCTGATCCAGCCCCATGGAGCCCAGCTCCAAAGTTAGACATGTCCAACCAGTGCTTCCCCAGAGAATGTAGCATGAAGGAACTGAATTGCTGTCATACACCTTCCACAGGCCACCTTTCACCTGCCCAAGTCAACTTGTTCCAGCATGCTTTCCTTGACAGGCTTTACAGAACTCTTAGGACTGGACATGCTAAATAAGCACCTTTTAGGATAATATAGCAGTGATAACCGGAGCTGGTTTTGTCCATTGGTGTCCAATAACGTCCTTGAGGTGGATCTGCAACTCATGGGCATGAACCATAATGAATTTTGTTCCATCTTTCCTGACCTGAGAGACTGCTGTAGTAAGTGGAAACCTGCAGTCATGAACTGAATGGACTTCTCTGTGGGAAGATAAATCATGAGCTAGCAATGGGTGTGATGCAAATGGTACGGAATAAGGGGTGGAATGTCCTGGTTTGAGCTAAAACAGAACCGATTCTCTCTTCTGTGATTTTAGTTTTAGCGGTCTCTCCGGCATGAATATTGAGAGAACACGGATACACAGGTGTCGTGATTTGACCCGGGCTGGCAGCCAGGTACCCATACAGCCCCTT